>NW_028301552.1:9327500-9387500 GCF_042242905.1 Orbicella faveolata | reverse complement strand
CGGACTCAGTATATCAAAATTCCATTGTGAAATTCGATGACCATGGCTCAAAAAAATATGATCCATCACTGTATTGGTAATCATGCTTATTTCAGGAACTGGTCTTGCAAAACGATGAATCATGTCTGAATAGCGACATGGATACGAGAAGCGCTTCAGAAGCATACAAAGCCCTTCAGTTCGGTCACAAGTTGTTCTTTGCGGACATCGGAAAGTGTCTGGTAATTGAAGAACATTTGCCAATAATGTTATGTCCTGTTTTCGCAGTCTGAACTCCGCTAAACACTCTGATTCATCCATCTGGTCGTAATCAAACTTTGGGTAGGAGCTGTAAGGGAATTCTGAATTCTTGGAACTGTAACTTTCGTACAAGGTCAAAAATTCTTCGTCACAGATGCTTTTACTGTCGTACAAAAAAAGAAGCAGGTTTCTCATTTCACTGAAAGATGACATTCTCTCAAACAGCTTATTTTAAAAGCCAACAGAGTTTGCTACCGACGTCGCTGCTGCAAAACTCGTCTAGCTGCTTAACGTTTATATTTTGGCGGGAACGACGTCGTTCTCTTCCCAGGCTCTTTCGGTCGCTAAAGTTGCCGTTGCCTCTAAAACGACCCGTGCTTAAGTTCCCTACTAGGCACCTTAAGATACCAGGACGGGACGAACTAGGACGGCTACCGGAAGTAAATTCACTCAACCGGGCATGCGCACGAGAACTCTCGACTCATCTCTCTGCCGTCCTCATCTCGTCGAGGACGTCATTTCGCCCGACCAGCCGTCGTATAGAAAGCGTGAGTATTTTGCTCTTGTTTTGCCTCGATAACTGTTCCAATCGCCTTTATTTTCAGTTATATTGATAGGAATGTTTATAAGGTTCACAGTTTTCGTGATTGTAGTGTAGAACACTACGCTGAGATACGAAAATGTGAATTAAAATATTTCTTGTCAGTTCGTTTGTGTTTCTGCAGTCACTGTTCAGACGCCATCACGAGTGTGCAAGCTCAATACAAGCTGTATGCATTGAGAATACATCAGTGTAAGTACAGTCGATAAAATGTTGTAAGAATGAATGCCATGGAGCACCTATCGAGCAAATAAAATACACATTTTCAAACTGATGTTTAGTTTTTTTATGCTACCCGGAACTTGAAGCAACGTTTGTTTGATTTTTATGAAGCTTGTTACAATTACAGATGGAAATTGAAACGTTCACCAGAAGTCAGGATTCTTCGGCGACAGAATTCCCAAACGCTCTAGTGGTAACTGAAAAGCCATCTGAAGCAGGTCGATCAGATTGTTCGTTTAAGTTTTCATACGGAAATTATGGTTTCTCTATTAAAATATATTGACAGATGTTTGCTTCGCTTACACAGAAAAAGAAATTCAGCATGGCTGTACACTATCGTTTAAGCCTAATAGGATAAGATTTCTACCATCTCTTTTATAGTCTAATGGATGTCATTGCTTCTGTGAATAGCTTGTACGAGGTTCGAATTATTGACGTCGCCGTCCTTTGCGAAAATGCACATCTTAAGCCTTTTGTTTTTGGCGACACTACGGGACCCGCGAAAGTTTCCCGCGTCCACTGCCGTTGCCGTCCTGGCCTTCCCGTCCTTGTATCTTAAGGTCCCTATTATCCCGATCAGGAGGGAGAGGTGAACACGTCAGATTTGGCTGACCCTATGA
This sequence comes from Orbicella faveolata, assembly GCF_042242905.1. Taxonomy (NCBI): domain Eukaryota; kingdom Metazoa; phylum Cnidaria; class Anthozoa; order Scleractinia; family Merulinidae; genus Orbicella; species Orbicella faveolata. The sequence continues at coordinate 9,385,817 of NW_028301552.1, read as the reverse complement.
TCATGGCCATTATGACGTCACGGCGAAAGAAGCGCGCAAATGCACAAAATTTTCGAAAATGGCCTCTCGCTGATACAACTTTTTGAGGCAGATTTCTCCGATCATTCCAGATTCAAATGGTACTGTATTTGGATCTCAAGGAGTAACTATCATTTTTCTTTCTTGTGAGGTAAGTAGATTTTAATTATAACCGAAAAATCTCGCATAAAGTGCATTTAAAGTGTTACAGTCATCGCTCTACGGTGGAAATATGTGGGACAAAATTTTGACTGTTCGCCCTGTAAAATTGCGTTTTTTTACGTGATCGGTAGCCTAAAGAAACGTGTAACTTGGTCACAGAATAGTTTATATGTATAGGAAAACATTGTAATTGAAGATGATTTTGAAGAATGAGCAGTAAAAATGATCAGTCCATTTGAGTATGAAATATCTGCGATCTCGAGCTCGGAGTGTTCTTTCAGAAAACTAAAACCTTTCCACATTTTCTGCAACAGGCCTAGCAAACAGAAATATTATCCACAATGACGGAAATGAGAATTTTCACAAACAAGAACCTAAGTTTAATTATTTAAATAAGACTTAAAGCCTACCTACCGCACAACGGTGGTTAAAATGCAGACAGAGGATAAAAATGAAGACTGCAGACTTTTTTAGAATATTGATTCCCATTTCCTTTATAGAGAGTTTAGTTCTCCTGTTAGCCTGAAGTATACGGCTCAGATTAGCCAGTGTATGGTTAGCTCGATCTCTCTATAAATGAAAATGGGAATATGATATTCTTAAAAAGCCTACAGTCTACATTTTACCCATGGTTTGCAGTCTAGTCTTGTAAGACTTTTCTTTAAATATAATGCCATACAAGGCCCTCTCTCCTCTGCATAGGCCTATCTTGTGTTGCTTTGACCTTAGGCTGGTAGTTCATAGTATATTCAATTTCCCATTGGGAGCCTTTACAGAGGAGAGAGTACAAGGCCCCATTTATATGGTCTTGGGTACTGGAGACAACACTATGAGATCCTTCTGAGGCAACTTTATCAAGGGTTTATATGAAATGAAGTTGTCCCTCCAGGATTACTTAAGCCTTTTTTCATATTCTAATGCTCAGTTATCCTTCTTCCTTTGGCTTCCTTTCAGTCATTTGATCACTGTGGGGTTTTGTGAGTTAATTTTGATTTCTTCATACCATGAGTTGCCCCAGGTAGGCCAGTATTTTGATGAAAAAAGGTTATGAGGCCTACCAGTGTTACCCTGGTTATGTTGCTAAGGGTGACTTGTGTTTCGTTTCTCAACAAAATGGTGTGAAAGTTAGCTCATCTAGGGTTACTGGGGGGAGGGCTTTCTTTGTTACCTATGACCAAATAAGGGGCCTCACTGTTAGCTGTGATCATGTATGCTTATATAACAAAACTTGAGTTCCAAACTCTGGTCACCTTGAGTTCCTGTTGCTGATCTTATGATGTTTACAAAATTGGCACAACTGGATCAACAATTTAGGAATTTGAAGTTTGATTTATTTTAATTCTTAAACAATATTGTAACTTTTGTTTATGTCAGGATCCAAAAATGCTTTATGCAGAGTGTTTGTTGTAGTTTGTTTGACATGCTTCAGAAATTTTATTTTTCCTTTGTGCAGGTGAGGGTGCTGAAAAAAAATTCTTTATGTGAAAATCTGAAGACCTCAATTCAATACATTGATACTGGAAATGAGCTATATAATGTTTTATAAATTATGATATTAGTTCCATGTACATTACTGCATTGTATCTGCTTGGACGGGACTTAAAAGGTGGATGGATTTGAATCATTTAATTGTGAGAATTAGTTTTTTTAATGGTAAATACATATTGAGTTCCTGGTGCTAGATCTCATTAGGAAATTTATCTTTTAGTTTACATTTTGTGTTGAAAAGAGTTAGGGGTGAAATAAAAACCAAAGAGGGAAGGGAGGTCACATCAACATTTACTCCAATTTTCAACTGGTGACTATTAAGAGGAGTCTTATTTGATCGTAGGTTACCATCCTCCACTACCTTTGCAAGACCATCCAAGCAGGCCCGTTTTCTGACCATGTAAAGCTGTCTATTTATTGTCAATGTACTGTCAATTAAACATTTAAAACCCAATCTTGCGTGTTTTTTTTTTGTTATTTGCTGAAAATGTGCGCTTATCATTCTCTTGAGGCCAATAATAAACTCATCAATGCAAAAAGCAACAGGGAACCTGGGATGGATGGCACTGGGGAGAAATCAGACTTTGGGTTCATGTTTACAAGTACAACCTCTGTGACACTGTTCTCCAGAATATTTCTTTGTAGGTCAGTTTAAACTTAATGTAAAATAATTGTTAAAGCTATCTTTATTTACATAAGATTTATGATGAAAATTAAAAGCATAACGTATAAAGAAAATAACTGATTATCATTTCAAACTTAGAGGCAGTAAAGCTATTACAGTTTCTCAAGACAGATACTATTAGAAAACAAGGAGTTTGGTTATAATAAGAGATCACCAGATATTGATCTTTCCAGCTTTGTCTTAACCTTCCTTACTGAACTCTTTGGTTTGGCAATAAGTCATTTTAGCGTTACAAGTTTCTCCTGGATAAGGTAATTCTTATTGCCAATGGCTTAGCATAGGAAGTGTCCCTGTTCATATTTTCTTTCCTCTTTAATTCACTTGCTGCTGGGAACTAGATTCTGTATTTTTTAGTTCTTTCCATATAACATCCTATGAGTTTTATTTTACAGCCTATACAAGTTTAATTGAACTCACTGTGATATTAAAAAAAATTAGAACCCAAAGCACCAGTTTAGGATACCTTTCTTGTCAGAGGTGCGAGACAAGAAATAGCTTTGCTTTGCATGCGGACGCCCGAGGAAACAGATCCTGTTCCGATCTCATATTTGACGAACATTTTGACATGAAATAAAGCACCTTTCTGCCAAGAGGTCTCATCCATGTTATTCTGAATATCATCCGTTTCATCTAGGTCTCCCGTACAGTGATGTTATATCATTTTACCACCTTAAAATATCCACACGTCTGCTCGGCTTGCGTCATTTGGTTGGCCTCGCTGATGGAAATGTTATCGTTGACAGTTTTGCGGATAATTTAGCGCAGAAAAATAATTCCTTGGTACATTATTTACTTTAATTTCCAACCCAGCATATGACTTGATAGTTCAAATGTCTTTGTAAGGGAGCATTTTCCATCAAATACTTTCTCATATTTCGAGGGTTTCGAGTATTGATCAGCAGGTCCTCCACGCTATCGTCTACAAAATAATGGGTTTAAACCCACTGATCATTTTTATGCATATGTTAAATGATTCGTTTTTATCACCATTCAAACGTTTTAAACCATATCAAGATCAGATTTTTGTGTTCGTGTTGTTCATCGTTGGGTTCTCCAGATATCGCCCAGGAAACGGGCGTGAAGCTTCACTTTTCAATCGCGTTTTCAATTGAGCGATCTCCAAATTTTGCGTGTTTTTGAGCCTTCCGACATCTAATTTTTGAAAACCAGGGTATTTTTGGACACAACATTAATAGGTTCTCTTATTCCTGTGGTCTGTTGATCGCTTTCTTTAAAATTCTTTGAGCGATCATCGGATGAATAACTTTTTTGGTGTCATTATTTTAGCGGCCATTGAAACTTCACGGGCCGGTTTACGAGTGACGTCATAATGGCCAAGATCATCGGGCGCGCAATCGCATCGCTACGCAAGCAAAGTTGACCTCTCCCTCCTGATCCCGATAAATTAGGACATCTGTGATGTCACGAAACTCACGTTTCAACCAATGAAAATGCGTGTTTTGATTGGAGTGTTGTGTTTCACGTGTGTGTGGCGGACAAAAAGAGTCGCGAATACTTTCCAATGCCATGAATGCGGGCCTTCAGGAGGATTATATTTATCTCGAATTGAGTTAAATACTGTCCAAATTATAAAATAAAAGGAAAGTTTGTGTTCGCCTTCCATGTCACAGACAATTCTGCCCAGATAACGATTATCCTCGGACCAAAGGAAGCACTACAGAACGCAATGCGGCCTACGTTTGACGAGCTGCTGTTATCATTCTTTGGAAAGAGACCGTACAATCGGTAAGCATCTTTACTCTGCATTTTTCTAAGCACAGAAATGATCGATATGAGAATTGAGGCTTTCCTCTTATCTAGGGATTATCGGGCCGAAATCGACAGCACGCGCATGTTCTTATATGCCAGCAAAGATAAATTGTAGATGTCCAAAATGTTATACGTTTTGGCTAAATCGAGGAAATGAAATCTTCATTAAAACAGAATTTTCAATAACGCATACGAGTGAGAAATTCTTGTTCTTTTATACAAAATAAACTAAGCTAGAAAAAATATATCCAAAATTTTAGTGTTGTTAGATGCAGGGATAGTCAAAAATTCTGGTAATATGTTCTTTGTAAATCTGAAATTTCTCCATTTTGGTATTTATTTCAAATATTTCTTGTATCTATTTGTTACTGTGCTAAAAGATATCATGTCTGATTTCCACATTTAAATTATGAAAACTTACATATAATTGCTGACTTTCACAAGTTATTTACCCAAAAATATCAAAATATAATTCCTGGACAGGTTGACAAGAGAGCATTCACAATCCATCCACATGTCCCAAGGTTTTATTATATATTTATTTAAAGTATACAAAACAAATTCAGTCTTGAAAGTGAAATCCATTTTATTTTATTCACTCTTTAGGTACTCCCGACCTTGAATTTGCCTCTTAGCAGAATGCAGGACCTGAAACAAAGCACAAGTGCTTGGAAGATTATTACACTGCTTACAGATGCTAATATTATTACAAATGTATTTTTCGTTTTAACATATTAATTTATTTTGAATGTAGTTACCACATTAGTCTCACTAAATGAGAGATTGCCCTCAAGTGGTCTGATAACTCTTATGTTTTCTATTTTTTATTACATATTCTTAACCAAACTGATATGTTTCCTGTTCACAACCAATTAATGTTTTGCATTAGTTTCACAATTAGTAATGTTCAACACTCGACACTACATTATAAACTCTCGTACCTTTTCAGTCTTTGCGTTCATAAAAATTATTTTGCAGAAACATTACTTTCTGGTACATTCAAGCTTCATGGGGAAGTGAAAAGAATCATCATCTACTGGGAACAGCTGCAGTGTGTATAGTTTTTAAAATATGCCAAAGAAAAAGAGTACAGTGCCCCCTACAAACCTTAACTTACTTGTTTGCATGGCCCTCAACGTCTGGTAAATGAGCACAAACAATCTCTCTACCCTTTGTGCCATTCCTTGGGATACTGATAGCATCCATTTACAGGGAATCACTGCAGAGCCCCTGGCCTGTCTGTTTCGCTACCACTTCTGTGCTGTAGGTGGTTTTCAACAGGCTGCTGGCTCTCCAGTTCGTCCGCGTACTTAGCGACGACGTCTTATTTCCTCTCTTTTCCCTTTGTTTTTTCCCCAAAAATTCGGCAAAGTGCCTGGAGCAGTCGAGTATGCTCTTCCATGTACTTAAGAGAGAGAAATTGAAAACAACTGTCATAAAAATGAAGGAACGATGCTTACTCAAGCCTTATAACAACAGCGGTTCAGGTACACTTGTAACGCCTCAAATTCAAAGAGAGTTTACAAAATATCGACGTTGTTTACAACCGTGTAATTTGGCATGATGAAACTTTAGCAACACTAGAACCAGTAAAAAATATACACAGCTCAATGAAAAATACGTGAATACTAGAAAATAACGCGTACACTTTACTAACCTTAACATTTGGCCACAAAATCGCGTCTACATCGTCGCTTGACACCAAAAAAACTCAATGATTAGAAGACAGTCAACGTTCTCCCACTACCAAAATGGCCGCTTATTCTCCTTCTCAACGTTTGGTCGCAAAAAGTCCTGGATAATGTTGGCCAGACTCTATGCGAGACTGGAAACAACATATTTTCTTGGTCCGCATAAAAGGTCCGCCATTTTCCCTGCAAACAATAGCTTGATGACGTCATGACTGTCCTAATTTATCGGGATAGGGCCCTTTGCACCTGGGGTCACGTGACCAAATTTTTCCCAGAAAATTTTTATATTATGGGCTATAACTTAAGGAATGCCAGAAATGGAAAGAGCGCATCGAAAATATCGAAATGGCCAAGTTTGAGGCCCCTGGAATTAAAGAGTAAGTTTATACGACAGTTTGAATTTTCGGAAAATTTAGAGAATTTGTATGTAAAATGTTGCTGGAGAGCAAGGTCTTGCTCTCCAGCAATTTTTTCCATACAAATCTTCTTATTCTTTTAAAAATTCGGACCGTCATAAAATCTCCTTCTTTAATGATGGGGGGCCCTCAAACTTGGCCATTTTGATGTTTTCGACATGCTTTTTCCATTTCTGGCATTCGTTAAGTTATAGCCCATAATTTTATGAAAAATAGGTCACGTGATGGCTTAGCTGCAAAGGGCCTATTCCGGACTGGTCTTGCCAAAATAAGAACCATGACCCAAAACTCGCATGCATACAGCGCATGCAAGTCTTGCAGGCCAGGCACTTGAGGTTGGACACGTGCCGAACTGCGTTATGGTATAGACGTAATTAACCAATCAGGAGCGTTAGCAGGCGGGCGGTGTTGGACATGGTTCACGTGATAGTATTCGACCAATCATATGTCGTCTCAGCCGGAACAATGGCGGACACATTTTTCGTTGCGAATGGAGAGTAGGTTGTCGTTTCTCGACCGATTTCTGCACTCATCATGAGAATCAAACGAACCTTTTCTAGGAGCTGCTAGTGTAATATCTAGACCAGTTATTTGCCAAGCCTCAAGTGCAGGTAAGCAATTTTTGCATCAGAACTAGTCAATGGAAATCATGCTATGTTGAAAACGTTTGTTTACTTTTCGTTTGTCTACTTGGGGTAAAATTAGACAATCACTTGAGTTTTACTGAACGCATAGATGACGTTTGTAAAAAAGTGTCACAACGTATTGCGGTGCTGAAGAAGATTAAGCGTAACCTGCCTCTCGCTGAGCGTAAGCTTTATTTCAACGCCTTGATCAAGCCGATAATGTTGCATGGCTCATGTGCATGGTGCACTGCGTCGGAAGAGAACGTTAACCGCGTATCCAAGTTGCAAAAGCTGCTAGCTGCTATGGAAAATATAACCTAGTGTGCCCCTCCTAAAACAGAGAAACGGAAGGAGGGCGAACTTTCCAAGCCAATGGAGCAAAACTATGGAACAGCATCTCTTTAGACATTCGCAAGAAAGACTCCATTGGCTCCTTTAAATTTTCTGTTAGAAAATATTTTTTGTCCTAAAACTCTTAGCTTAGTTTTTAGTTGTGCATATCTAGATTTAGATTTTTAAAATTTTTAACTTTCATCATATCTTTAAATTTTAGCCGTATTCTATTTTGTAATTTTTATTATCTTATAAGTGTAAACAGTTTTTAATTTTTAACTTAGGATAGAGGGCCACTGGTTCGTCAGTTTTTTACTGTTATGTGTTACCCTCTGTAAATAAAGTTGTTATTTACTTACTTACTGACTTACTTACTTACCACACGTGCTTGACATGGATAATCTTTCGGTCGTTTGCGGGGTAACAGGGATCAGTATTATGAATTTTTTTGGTGTGAAACTTTAGTTCGAGAGTTCAACGTTGAGAAAAGTCCGGCGGGCCCAAGTGAGCCCCACCGTTTTAACGGTCAAAATCAGACTTGAAGTTGGGGCATTTTCCTTGATTTGTCAGATGTTCGCGGTATTTTGCGGGAGTGATTGTGTGATTTCTACCCTTGTTATTTTGTGGCTCGGCTTGTTCCCTTTACATCTTAATGTTTTCTTGTTATGTTTTTTTTTTGTAGTGCGTATGTCATCTGTTTGTTTGGTCGCTGTTCCAGATAGTACGCAGCTCTTACAAGGTCTCTCCTGATTGGCTCTATCAAACAATTGGAAACAATAGGGTACTTAAAATTCAAAATGGCGGACGATAATCACAAAGGGCGAAAGTGAACAGAATGAGTTGTTTTGGAGCGGTATGTTTTCCTCTTCAGTTTTTAAAACCCTGGCAACGGTTAATCTATAAACAAAGAATTATAACAGGTTTGCATCGTGTTTTCATTTTGGCGTTTTTGCATTTTAAGCGCAGATTTTCTCTAAGCATTACGCGTTAAGAATTATTGAAGCATCAAGTTACCTTTGTAACTAAAAATCACTCACTCACTCACTCACTCACTCACTCACTCACTCACTCACTCACTCACTCACTCACTCACTCACTCACTCACTCACTCACTCACTCACTCACTCACTCACTCACTCACTCACTCACTCACTCACTCACTCACTCACTCACTCACTCACTCACTCACTCACTCACTCACCCATTGACCCGTCCATAACATACCCGACGCGCCGACTAAGAGGTATTTTTTTTACAAAAAAATAACTCAAAAATCGATTTCAACGTTAAGTTTTCTTTCACAAGGTTATTCTTCGGCTCATCTAGACACAAAAATTGCTTTCCAACCCTAATATACAGATGAAGTGCTAGGATAGTTTGTTCCAATAAGTGTCTTTTTTGTACTAAGAATGAATTGTAGTGTAAATGGGCCTTGAATGTGAGCATGATAATCACTGTTTTATTGCAAAATTATTATTTGGTGCCCTATTCTCTCCAAGGACGGACCAGGATTTTCATTTCAAAGCAAAGTGACCATTTCAGAACTTTGGTGTGGTAAGGTCGCCTAGACTCAATTGTTATAATATTATAACATTTTTTTAGCTACTGAAAGATGTATAATTTCAGTGCACTGATAATTATAACATTAATTATACACTGACAAATTCCGATTAAAGAAACTATCTCTTCAGTTCACTGTGAAACAATAAAGTGCAATTTTCGAGCCATACGCAAAAATGTAAACAATAAAATGTGGTCAGAAGAAATTGCATTCAAGCTTTCGTATGCTGAATATATTATTGGCTGAGAAGCGTAAAGCTGCAGTACTCGAGCGAACAATTATTCAAGTACCGATATAAGATGTTACAAAGTGGCAGAATATATGGAGGAAATAGATGCAAATAACCCACCTGTGTGTGTAGTATTGATCGATCGATCTCGCGTGGACTCATCTTCACTCTGGGACTCGATCGCAAAAAAACCCCACGTTTTCACTCTTTATCGATCATCATGTGTAGGTAGAGTAAACCAAGGAGTTGAGGAGCAGAATAACGTTCAATGTTCAGCATTTACACCGAAAAGATGAAAGAAATTCAGCTTCTAACGGATCTTCGGTCGCCTTTCCTGAGATCCAAACAGCATGCATGGGAGAACGTGTAAACTAAATTGTCAGTTACTCGACAAGAATCAAGTGGTTCAATACACTGGAGCTGAGAAAGTCACGAGTTGGTAGAAGTAGAACTTAACGGTGTGGGTCAAGGAGAAAGAGATATCTCGGACTTGGCGAGGGATTAACCTAAACCACAATCTTAGTGTATCAAGAACTACGGTCATTTCGCTCCATGATCGTGCATGATTAGATCGCTCCGCGTTGAATAGAAGCAAACTGACTTGGAGCTAGGCTCGATTTCCGCCGCTTTCTCGAGTCTGGTCTAGTCTGGTTCCCAAACAGCGGCTGGTAATCGAGCCTAACTTGGAGCGATCCTGGAGCGATCTAACCAGGATTACTTAACCATGGAGCGAAGTGACCGGTTACCAAGTTCACGATCTGCGTCAAATTGGAATTCATGATCGGTCTAAGAAGTTCTTTCAGTCTATTTTTCTTCGTCCCGGTATCAGTGCTGGAGTATTATGTGGGGAAAAATTTTAGTCCGGTTACCGAACTTATGAAAACATTGAAGAGAAGAACAATAGAGGCGAGATCTCCGAATCCTCGTCGCAGTGTCATCTAATTGGTGGGAATCATATGCAGAGGCCCTTAAGGTCATTCCTCACATTTGCATTGCGCATCCTTACTGCGCATAATTTATGGTGTCATTAGCGCGCGGACGGATTTGCCTTGATATTGAGCTCTGTCCGTTGAAAAATGGCTCTAGCTCACTAACGAGCATGGGCACCCCAATTTTGTTTCCAGTCATTGTGATCAACTAATCATAAGCTTTGCGTGAGAAAAGAGTGATCTAATTTCTATTGCTGAAAATTGAATAAATAAGAAAAATAGCAGATACACTGTGGTCTTTTCTATTTTGCAGTCGGTAACCACGTCAAGAAGTTTGGTTCAAATTTTAATCAAGGATTTAGCTTTCTGTCTGAATCAAACTTAAAACGTTTATTCGTGTCCGACACAATGTATTGACTGTAGTTTAATACGTTTTCTCATGAGTCTGGGCGCACAAAGATTTTACAATTACTGGGAATGCGTTTTTATAATAAGCATTAAATAATGCCAAAATGGGGCATTTTCAATGCCTCACTGCTCCTTAATGAGCATGGGCACCCCCCTTTTTTATTTCAAAATTGAAGTTATCATATGACAAATATTCAGTGGACAAAGTTTGAACAAAAATCTATTGTCACTTTTATTTCAGAGGAATTACCTTAATCTCAGACACCTTGACATTAGCAAAGCAAACACCTTGCAAGGTCAGCAATAAAACCCTTGCTAACCATGGTCAACCATGAACATCGGATTCTATCAGCATTATTTGTTTTCTAATGACTGGACCAGATAGATTCTACTTTTTGACTTCATCCGCAAAGCAAGTTTTTTATCCACGAAAACTTAGCTTAATTTAATATCGTTTAGTGTTAATGATAAAAAACGGCAACAACAGGACAAATCACTGTGGCACATTTAATAACACTAGTGGTTGTAACTCGACATAACCACCACAATGAAAGAAGTTCCCATTACAGTCAGTCTTAAAAACTTCAGTTTACCCACATTGACCTGTCCAATTAATACATGACTGACTTTAACTCGAGTCTAAGACCACTTAATTTATTAAATTCGAGTAATAATAAATGATAAATGCTGACTTTCCAATCATAATATTATAATATATATATAAAATGGTACTATGCAGTCCACGCTGAATTGCAAATCTAAATTTGATAAACTACTCACTATTCAGCAATTGTGGTTTCGCAGCCAATAGAGTTCACACTGTCCAAGTTTGCACCCAACTTTCCGAGTTCACACTGAGATGTACAGTGAGTTCACCGCATTATTCACTCTGGGATTCCCACTTAAAGAACCAGAAATTGTGTTTTTGCACTCATGGGTAGTAGGCTGGAGTGTAGTAGGCTTCATTACAATCTCTTGAAATTTGTTTTCTCAAAACTTAAGGCTTATATCAAGATACACTGAGACAGAGTTTCGAGTGAAGTCAGTGAACCTCTTGAAAAAGTGTGGTGCGAGCTCCAACAGCGAGAACTTTACTAGGTGTAAAGCTTTGTGCTACCCTATTCAGAAAAGGGCACATACGTTTACATAGCTGAATGAAAACACATCAAAACACACAAAAACGAAAATATATTAAATTCTATTGTCACAAGCTGAAACAAAGAAAAACAATCTGAGTTTCGAACCCACAATCTTCCATGCATCAAGGTGGATACTCTAACCACTGAGCTACAGAAGGACTCTGGTGAGCTGCATCAAAAGATAGTTTGCAACAGGCTATGTAAGCAAGAGTACCATTTTCACAAAAAGCAGATTGTTTTAATTTCTCTTAATATACAGATTTAGCCAAGCATAAAAGCAGAGCTCCAGATTAAATAATTCACCATAAATGAAAAGAAGATATTTTTCCCTGGGTCAGAAACTCAAAAACTGATCGTTTGTGAGCGTATGATTGTTTCTAGTTACATTTCAACAAACCATACCTAATGAGTATACCTAAGATTGTAGAAATTACACATGCAATATATCAGGGACTTTCCAAGAGATGATTGACTGTGCAATTATTATGTAGAAAGAAAAGTCAACAATGCATCAGGGTTTAATTTGCACCTTTGGCACGCAGGAGCTCTGCTGTAATTTCATTGATCTGATAAAATCTTAATTTGTTGTAATTGTTTTTCAATTAAGTGAACATAATGCTACAAATGATGAACCACGCATTTGATGCGCACCCTGAAATGTATGTATGATAAAATTTAGATATAATTTAATAATTTCATTCGTGACAAGCTACATGGAAATATTTACGTCAAGGCATGCTTTGTAAGACTTTCCAAGTACTAGTTTAAAATCAGATGATTATCAAAATTTATTGTCTTCTGATTATCTTCTGGCATGAAATGTGATGACATAACAAGCAGTAACTGCCTGATTTTGGCTGGTTTAAAAGAAATAGATGTTCTAATGCCCTTCAGTCAAGCTCCCTATGGGTTTCATACCCTTAACGGCAAATTGTAACCATAGGGTTTTCCTGACAATGAGACATCAGCTAAAAAGTACCTGGCCAGTGTGCGTAAAATCATAGGTTTGACCCAAGCTGAAACAACTGGAAATGTTTTCAGAGTAGCTTAAGTTACTGAACGTTACCAATTACAATGAAACCATTACAATATCCCCTACCCTTATAACCCCCACCCCCTTGCCATAAGGAGCCACATGGACTCCAAAGAGAGGGGCAATGCCTTGTCTTGGATCTCTATCTTCAGGGAGTCTTATTCTGAAACAAATAAAATACAATATTGCAAACATCATACTAAAACCCTCAGTGTTTAAAAAAAAGTGTTATTTGGGAGTGTCTTTTTTGGCATTTCATTATTTGCTTGATCACAACTATTTGTTATACCTCCCAACTCAAATGCATATTCTGATTGGAGGAGAACATGTCACGTGCTGCTGGTCAAAACTCACTAACTCCCTAGGGCAAACAAAACTCACTAACTCTCTAGGGAAACAACAACTTGAACTTTCGACAAACACATGATCAGGTTATGCTCTTTGAAACTGCGGCAAATCTGTGTGCAGCCATTGTCAAGCAAACAATTTTTTGGCAGTTTTTTTCCATTTTCGAGTTGGCAGGTATAACAAAACACTTAATTACCAGCCCCGTGGGAAACAGTGGGTTTTGTTTCCCCTCAACCTCAATGTTCTCCTCAGCTTTGCCTTGGGAAACACTGAGGGTCTCAGGGAAAAAAAAAACGCACTGTTTCACTTGGGACCAGTCATTAAGCACTTATTACCAGTAAGTAAGTTAAATTACCTTCGCAGAGTAGCGAGGGGCTCATCTCCTTCCATTTTTCCGGTTGCAGGATTGACTGTTATTATTGGACACCTTTCAAACAATTAAATTTTAGCAATATGCGACAAAAACAAATGAACAAACAAATCAGGTTTACGTAAGTAAGCAAAGTACTTGTCACTGACTAATACGAAAATGTTAAAAAATAACATCAAAAAGGATATAGTCAGATCCAGTTGCAGGCTCAATGAACAGACCAGAATTCAACTCGGGCAAGGTGTTTCATTCATTTTTCATTTTTTCATTAATGGTGTTTCATTAGTCTTAAGGTTTTACACAGGAAACAGTCATGCACTGTATTTGTTGTGAGCTCCAGCTCGCGTAGCTTCTCAAGCTAAATTATAACCAGGCCCGCAGTATAAAAGAAGCTTCTCTAACTCTTTATTCTATCTAAGGGCTACCTGAAACTCACTCACTCGTCCCCATCATCCCAGCTGGGACATAAGGCTACCTGAAAGATAACTTATTAAATTAAAAATAAAAAATAAAAAAATGCACCACTGCCACACCTTCCACAACGCTTTAGAAATCTGAATTCTACGTCTCCTACTTTGATTCTCTTTCCTGACCATTCGTCCTGCATGAGCAAAAATATATATTTCATTTAATTAGCAAGCAGGAAGCTTACATATACATTTAGAAAATAGCCCAAAGAAAATACACGCACTGATTGGTTTAAAATTGTGTTTCTACAACTCAATAGAAACACAGAACTAGGAGAAGCTGTTGATGTAATGATGGCGCAAGCAAAGAGAATTAACAGTTTGAGGATCAAAGTAAACAAGACTTAGTTGTTAAAATTCCTTTTTTTGTCGCAAAATGTTCTAAAAGAAATAGAAAAATTAACATGTTCTTCATGGAAGTTTGGGAGAACTCAAAAAAGCTGTGGAAACACTCACCTGTCAGCTTAAGTGTTCCCAAAGCTTTTCTCTTTCTCCCAAACTTCAACCTGTGTTCCTATGACTTGATAGAAAAGTAGTATACGTTTTCTATTTCTTAAGAAAAGTACTATAATGACAAAAAAGCTCTTTAAGATACAGTGGATTAACTCACCTCTTGAAATCCACCTAGACCAGTCACCACAACATTTGGACGGAATCTTTCCATTGTAACTGGCGATGGGAGTTCGTCATTTACTGCTACTAAAGATGCCTCATTTGCAATCATGTATGGAGCAAAATTTCCAAATGACACCTTGAAGACAAATCGCATCGTCTTTAACCTTTCCAAGTTATCAGAAAAGGGCAGTCACATGACTATTGTGAACAAACTCTTGTAAATTCAAAATTTATTCAGTAGGAGTGGATCCAATGAAAAGGCACTATTTATAACAGGAAAGTGATAAATAGTGATTGTACTGCAGAATAACCAGAGCATAATTCCAGTACCAAATGGGACCAATTTATTACCTTATTTTTACAGTTTCTAAGCGTGAAAAAAATAGAAATGAAATATTTATTTGGCAAGTCCAATAGAATAATCCAACCACTCCCTCTGTGTGGGAAATACCTGGTCCAATGTTAACAGCCCAGTATTTTGTCAGGTTACTGAGAAAATAGTTATAGTCATAATATTTCATTGTCCAGGGTAGAGGTTATGGTTATGAAGTCTGGCAAATGTCAAAGGAGCGAGCAAAGATGCAAAGGTTTTTGTTGGAAGGTCCATGATTGTACCCAGCCTTGTGTCTTGTGTTCATACAGCATGCATAAATTATGTTAACGAAACGTTTCTTTTGGATTGTTCCTAAGTCAGAAGTTAACAACTATTGTGTGTTGTGCATGGTCAAGGCCAAACAAAGCAAACAGAGACAAAGAACAAAGATTCTGTCAATCTTCACAGCCATTCCCCTCTATTGCTATGGCTAACTTAAGGTAAAAGACCTTGAACAAAAACACCATGCAATGAGCAAAGCCAGCACTAGAGCTTCATCTAGAGCCAGTAACAGGTCAGCATGTTTTGCACGTCTGGAATACTTAATTCCTAATTTTTCAGTAGCATCATTGAATGTACCTTGTCATCTGGTAGCCCAACATCGCCCCACTTTTCATCCTCACATATTACTCTAGGTTGAGACAGTTGATACATGTTACAGCCAGGTTTATTCAGATAACTTGAGAACCACTGCGCTGCCTTATCTCCAACGTATTGACCTTCTCCATACATCCTCCGGACCCTGAGCATTCAAGGGAAAATGTCAATAGCAAGTGTGACACCAGTTGGTGCCCTTGCTGCCATAATGAAAACCTGTACACTGTCTATGTTCTTATGATATCAATATAATTATTCCCAGTACCAATTGGTAGATGTAAGACTCACCGAATCCTCTTGTATTCTTTTTTATCTACTTTCAACTCTAGGTCCACTTTCAATGTCTCCATTCCAGGAGCATTAAGGCAAAGATATTTACCATCCTCAAAATGTGGAACGACCAGAACTAGCTTTGGATCTTTACGCTGAGAAACAAAAGCATCATTCTCATCTAGGAGAACCCAGCGCCTTTTAAACAAGGAAAAATTCTTAGTAGCAATATATCAAAGTATCCAAGAAATGCAATGGCTTCCTTGCTGTTCAAAATGCCAGAGGCGTACGCAATTCAAAACTCCTCAATAGGGGAGGGAGCGGGGGGGGGGGGGGGGTGCGGATATAAATGGAATGGCCCAATGATGACCTGGTTGAGTATCAGTCGGAGTACAAAGGCAAAGAATGGACGTTTCGTCGCATGGGGGGATAACTTCAATATTTAAAAACAGAAGAAATAACCTCTTGAAGATGCTTTGAGTATTGAATAAGTCTTACCTATCATACTCCATTCCTTCTTTGAAGCATTTCACATCGTCCACACGAATTCCTTTGCAGGATTTGACAGGGTAAATGAACAGGTCTGAAACTCTCCCCACCTCCTTGTAAGATCTTTTTCTCTCATTCCTTTCCCACCACAGTGCAGCAAGACCCACAAAAGCCACAACAGGTAAACCGATCAAGAAATACTTCGAATAAGAGAAGGAGGCCATCGGCGAACTTTACGGGATTTGTTTGTTTTTGGCTTGGTGGCCTGGCCAACATCCTACGTGTAGCCCCGCCGCGCCGAATTCCTAGCTCGGGGACTGGGTACGCATTCGTCAGAAAGTAAAACTCGCCTTAATCGGCTCTAAACCACGGTTTCTCCAAGAACCCAGAGGCATCAAAATAACGCAATGCAAACATAAGCCATTTTAATCAAATTATTTTCTACACGTAGCATTTAGAGGAATTTTCGAAGCATTCTCATACATTGTTTTATAAACGGCTAAAATTGTAACGCAATCGCCATTCGCCAACTATGGTTAGCCAAATGTTGCAAAATTCAACAACTTGGACCTTCATATTCAACAACTTATATTTATGTTCAACAACATATATTTATATTCAACATTTTATATTTATATTCAACGATACGCATTTTCTTTCAACTTCAACCCAAATTATTTTCATTCAACAAAAATATTTGTTCAACTTCAACCAAAAATAATATCATTCAACAAAAATATTTGTTCAACTTCAACCAAAAATAATTTCATTCAACAAAAATATTTGTTCAACTTCAACCGAAAATAATTTCATTCAACAACAATATTTGTTCAACTTCCGGCAAAATCATATTCCGGCAAAATCTACATATACTAGGAGGGATGGTAAAGGAAAGAGCGACAAACAAGTCTAAGCCAGAGTTTATTTCCGACAGGCAACACATACAGAGGTCGGTCACAGCTTGAGACCTGCATATTACGTGACGGCCGTTCGTTCGCATATTGATTTTAATCGCCGCACTATCGAAGGTTTAGAAAGCGCCTTTCTCGTTTTGAATAACGTGCATTTCAAGGGTTATCAATAGGCACCAAGCGCATGTTCATACAAGGATCTTTGGCGCGTGAATTCGGTTTTATATGTCGTTATAACTGCGGACTCGGATCAGACAGTCTGTTATGAATTGCGACTATTTTCAGAGACGTATTGTGTTTATATCAAGCTAAAGAACGCTTTAATTTATTGAGACAAAGCTTCGTAAGAAGATAAATGGGTTTTGAGTAGAATTGTGGATGATTTCACTTGCATCAGTTTTACGCTTTCAGTGTTTTGGGTACCCAAAACACTAGGGATTTGTGACAGCGTTCGGGGTAGTTCAGGGGGTGGGACGGGGAATTTTGTTGAATGACTATTTTGAATGTCCGGGAACTTTATTGTTGAATAAAAATAATTGTGGTTGAAGTTGAACAAATATTGTTGTTGAATGAAATTATTTTTGGTTGAAGTTGAACAAATATTTTTGTTGAATGAAAATAATCTGGGTTGAAGTTGAACAAATATTGTTGTTGAATGAAATTATTTTCGGTTGAAGTTGAACAAATATTTTTGTTGAATGATATTATTTTTGGTTGAAGTTGAACAAATATTTTTGTTGAATGAAAATAATTTGGGTTGAAGTTGAAAGAAAATGCGTATCGTTGAATATAAATATAAAATGTTGAATATAAATATATGTTGTTGAACATAAATATAAGTTGTTGAATATGAAGGTCCAAGTTGTTGAATTTTGCAACATTTGGCTAACCATAGCCAACAGCATAATGTCACTTATATTTCTGTCAGTACGCGCGCTGTGTGTGTGCTGTGTCTGTGTGTTGCCAAACTGTTTCGTGATTTATCGATAAGTGTTCTTAACTTTTATAACAAGTGAAAGTTTAACACTTTCTTATACTCTAAATTATGTAATAAAGCCAGCTAACGACTTAAAAACAGTTTCAAACAGTCTTATTTTGCTTTCGAGGTGAGTCAGAAGTTTGAAGCCTTTCCGAGTCCGCGTGAATAGAAATCGTTTCCGAACCCGTCAGGCACACAGTAGAGATGTAATAAATATCTTACTAACCTCGTTTTCTCGGTCCGCGCTGTAAGTTACGGATCCTCGTTTTTTCCCCTTCGATTTACGACCCGGGCACTTCGCGCTTGGGACATAAATCGAAGGGGAAAAAAACTCGGTCCGTAACTTACAGTACGGACCTCGAACTCGGTTAGTAAGAGGTATGTATTAATCGTATTCAGCGTCTGGGCCGCCTGTGTTGTAGTCAAATGACGACAACGTTGGCAGAGGTGCAAAGCAAAGTTTATGTTTCCGATAATGCTAAAAACCAAAACAATTTTCTTAACCGTAATAACAAATAGTGATTTAATTAAGAACTTCCCTGTCCCTCCCAAATTTTTTACAAGAGGCCATTTTGAACGCACTAGTAAGCGTTAAAACACGCCTATTAAACAGCTCATTTCCTAACGATGGGAAATGCATGAGTAAATAGTGTAAATGTTATGAGCACGTTTATAAGCTCAAGGCGGTGAATCCACTGAAATAAACTGGAAAAAAAAATGTAAACTGAGAAAATTTTCAATCTTCGCCTATTGTTAGTTAAATCCCTGAACTGGGAGATTCCAATTCACTTCCTGATGAAAAAAGTAC
Organism: Orbicella faveolata; assembly: GCF_042242905.1. NCBI lineage: Eukaryota > Metazoa > Cnidaria > Anthozoa > Scleractinia > Merulinidae > Orbicella > Orbicella faveolata. The sequence continues at coordinate 9,367,102 of NW_028301552.1, read as the reverse complement.
CTTTATTCCAGATACATTTACGGTAATAAATAAGACAATAAGAGCTGAAAAGAAATACGTGCATTGGATTGAGAAAGAAGTGACGGTAATGGCTAGTGTGAGATCTCGGTAGAGTTCTCACAGAGTTGTAAGTTAAAAGATCCTTAACCTTTTCTGCTTTTCTTTTAAATGACATATAAAACTTTAAATTATTACTTGTCGGAAAACACTGATGGCCATTTTCGAGTTCATCTAGGTGCGAGTGTCCGATCTCCTTTTAGATAATAACACCGGAACTGCGAAACTAATCCTCGCACGAAAACAAGATAAAGCAAAACTAAAATTCGTGTTGCTAAGATATTAATTGGCTAGGACGACAGAGGCCTCTCTGATTGGTCAAGACCCATTCTTAAGTGCGTTTTACGAGAGGGAGCATGAAACTATAACGAAGTCTTACTAGCTCAATGCAAGTGTCTACAGTTAGATTTAAAGTGAATTTATCAAATAACCATAAGTCAACCATGGAAAATAAATAGCTTAACAAAACTTTTTTCATCTGTTTTCTCTAGGGCGAAGAGAGATGTATTGGTATAATGTAGGTGAGCCTCTGAAGACAGCCATCATTTTAAATTGAATTTTTGATCGGAGAGTTCAGAACTTTGCTTCTTGATGTAAGATGACTGTTGGAAACACCTCATCTACGACAAATCTACCCTACGATATTAGGGAGCTTAATTAAGCGACGACGTCGCCGACGCCGAGGACGCCTAGTCAAAAATGAATTCATATTTTAAAAGCGAAATTCTTAATTGTACGCCCATAGCTCTAAAAACATGCTCTAGCTAAATATGCAATGACAGCGAACAATTCAATGCGAAAAATTTGCCGTCTTTTGCGTTCTTCAGACTACACCGAATTTTGTCATTTCACGTTGTTGTTTTGCAAAGGACGCCAAAGAAATGTTCAAAGATTTATAACGCACATGCGCAGCTATTGTTTTTCTTATTAAACCTTTTGTTTGGTGACGTTCTCGTTGCCGTCGTCCTCGTAGTTTGCTTAAGCTCCCTATTAACAATTTAAACGGCCCTTACAGCTTAAGAGTGTTAATTATTAATGCATTATCAAGTTTAATAAAAACTTTTTTTTTTAACAATGACTGTCTAATTGCTCGCGCGCTGATTTCCTCATTTTTATCATCAAGAGTACAGACAGATAACATTTTAATTTATGCAAGCTTTTAAGTTCAACTTTCAGCTGTCAAACTGTCAACCTTTTAACCAATGAGATTTTATGGACTCTTTTAAGTAGCCAATCAAAAAGCGAGAAAAGCTTTTGACAATGATCGCGTCATTTTGAATAAAATTCACTTATCTTTGTTTACGGCAAGTTTTGGGCGTCTTTTCCCCTCATTTATTAATCCCAGCATTTGACCATTTTGGGGTCTTGTTATTGTAAAAAACAAATTGACGTCAGTTTTTAATGGGTCTGTCCTCTTATTGATGATAAATTACGTCATAATATTGCCAAAGTTTACTGCGGAACCACTCGCCTGCGGCTCGAGGTTCCAAAGCGACTTTGACAATGTTATGACGCAATTTATCATCAATAAGAGGGCAGACGCATAAAAAACTGACGTCGATTTATCAAATTGCATACAACACAACATGAAATAAAATAACATGGCAATCAGGAGGATACAGGAAGGGGTGGATGGATGGTGGATAACAGAAACAAATGTTGGCCTTTCTACAAGACTTCTTAAACAAATGCGAAATCACAGCAAATGAAATTTATCGCTAAACTCCGGAGGATGTAGCACGACTGCAGATTTGTCAGTTGACTGAGTGAGGGTAAAATAGGGTTGTTTATTTATCGAAGCAAAAACTAAGGAGTAAACGGAGAAGTAAAATCGTCAAAATCTATGCTAATAGACCAATTTCGATATGCTAAAATTCAGCCTAACATAATAGACCTTAGTACAAGGCTCCGGGGAATAACTACAGGATTTATGGGGTTTATTCCTCAAAGCCTCGTGCTGAGGTCTATTGTTTTAGGCTGAATTTTATTATATCGAAATTAGTCTATTAACTGGATATCGAAACCTCCTTCACGGTTGTTTTTTTCTGTTTTAACGTGATGAACAATAAATGAGTTTGGGACGCCCACTTTTCAAATCCTGGCTAGCAAAAAGCAGGTTAAGCCTGTTTCCCAGCGCTTTCAACAATCACTGACTTCTAAATATATCTTTGAAAATTGTTTTCTGTAAAAAATACAGATTAGCAAGTTACATAAATGTATCTTGGTAACATGAATTCTACAAGGAAACCATTACACTATCCCCTAGCCTTATAACCCCCACCCTATTTCCCTCAGGAGCCATGTGGACTCCAAAGAAAGGTGAGTTGCCATGTCTTGGATCTCTGTCCTCAGGGAGTCTTATTCTGAAATCAATTACAAAGCAAATGTATGATTAAAAGAAACTACACACAATGTTTTACAACTTGTGCATTCTTTGGCAGAGTGAATTAAATCATACACAACATCTGGCTATTGGCTTGTTCACAACTGGAACTACATAAATACGCTTTTAAGGCAAATTTTCTCTCAAAAATTTATTCACTTTAAAATATGATTATTTGGGGTGTACAAGGTCAGGGCTTCTTTCATATACAGTATATAGCTTTTAAGTACCGTAAATCCTCGAATTAGTGCCCCCCCCCCCTTGAATAAGCGCCCCTTCATTATAAGTGCCCCTCCTATTGGCCGAAATTTAAAATAGGCGCCCCCTCGAATAAGCGCCCCTTCCCTCCCCACCATTTTGTGGACGACTAATGACACAACAAAGGCTGCACAGTTTTCGTCATGTAGTATTACAATTGTACGTTGTTTCAGTCTGTGAACACGTTTAGTGAACACGATTTGAACTTTACGATCAGCTTTTTATGTCAATAAACAGCTTATGTTGGTGTTTATGCATAGATGATATATCAAAAAAATTATCATGTCAGGCCACGATTTGGGAAAAATTAAATAAGCGCCCCCTCGAATAAGTGCCCCCTTGAATAAGTGCCCCCCGTCTACTCCTAAATTTGAAATAAGCGCCCGGGCGCTAATTCAAGGATTTATGGTAATTATATATTATGTTATTTGAACTCGTACTCAAGAGTGAGGACTATAGCTTTTCAACTTGATAGCTTTCACTATCCAAATCCATGTCTTTTGTACTCTGCCTTGTGTTTCTTTACATTGTGTAGTTCCACAAAGACCCCCCCCCCCCCCCCCCACCCCTCTGGAAATTCCAATCAAGCCTTATACATTTCTTTAAATATTGTGGTCTTAAAGAACCCCCACACTCAGGACATTCTAATCCCTTCTGCGGGGTATGGATATTTTCTGGAACTGCACATTTAAAGAAGAACACAACAATCTAAAGTTTAACAAACATGTTTCGGCAGATGCCTCTTCCATTTTCAGTGTGAATTGAATATAGTAAGCAGAGTGTTTCTTTACATTTGCATAGCCTTTAGAGATAACAGTGAACCAAAACTTAAAGTTTCTAGCAAGGAGAATAAAATCTGATGTGGGCAGTCTGTAACTTAGTGTCTACATCATGAAAAATTGCTGCATGTAATATAAGCCAATCCAATCCACCGTAGGAAAAAAGATGGTGGCTGTACATTTTACCACAATGCCTTGCGAACCTAACACAGCCTATAAGGCACAAAGAAAGCCAAATTTTTACAATATTTTTCCGTATGCTAAGGACATTGAGTAGCCTAGGTTTGAAGATTTTATAACGTTTCTGTACGTTTGTATGAACTTTGTTAAGGTTTTCGTGCGCTAAGAATTATTGGTAAATGTACCAGTCGCCATCATTTTTCCTATGGAGGATTCCACACTGCTGAGGTGCTTGAGAAAACAAAAATATATCGTAAATTCTATTACCTTCGCAAAGTAGCCAGAGGCTCATCTCCTTCCTTTTCTCCAGTTGCAGGATTGACTGTAGTGAGTATACACCTTAGAAAACAAATGAATCTCTTCTGAGAATAAAACTCTATTAAAACTCTCTCAAGAGTTTTATTAAAAATATGCATCCCGGTATTAATAATAAAAATATCTTTGTAGGAGGTACAGGTTTTCACTAGCCCATAAACATAAGCACCATAATAATATTGTTCAGATGCAGTAGGAAGTTGATAATTAGCATCTTTTTTTATTTATTGAGAAACTTTCCTAACAAAAGGCACTTCTTAACTGCACCTTACTGCATATGTTGCTCATGCTTAATACGGGTTTGAGAAAACCAAAGGATCCCCTTCTGATCCCTTTTGTACACTTGATAATTTTGGCCTACTGATCACTGATTGATGATTAATTAATACAATTAACTTCATAAAATAATACCTGTTGACACTGCCTCACCTTCCACAAGGTTTAAGATGTCTAAATTCAACATCTCCTACTTTGATTCTCCTTCCTGCCCATTCATCCTACAGAAGAACAAAGGTTTAACATTTTAGGTAACAGGTCCTGAAAAAGGAAGCAATATTTTATTCCAAACAACATGAATTATATGACTGTAACTGCAACAATTATTATGGGTAGTCATGTTGTTGGTTACTGAACAAAGGATGGAAAAATACTTTCTAACACCCAGAATTAATTGTCTTTCTGAGTGAAATTAGAACAGGATCTGGCATTAACATTGAGGCACTGGAACCTTAATCCACTTAATGGAAATCCTCTCTAAGTACACAGTTAACGTAGCCATGCTCCAGGGCAAAATACAAGTCTAACAATTAGCCAACACCTCTCCTAAGGAGACCCTTTTTCAAGTCCTCATTGCCAAGCGTTTCTATGCATAGTTACAGGAGGTTTGCTGCACTCACATTTTCAGTACATGGTGCTTAATAAGAAAACATTGAACATACATGTAAAGCTAAAGTCTGCATACAAGCCAAGGAGTCCATCAGGCCAGAGCTTATCCCGGTTTCTGTAGCATGAGGCAACTAGGAGTATCTCTACTCCCCCCTGGATGGGATGCTAGTCCATCGCAGGGTTACCCCCAGCATTAAGTTAGCCTAAACACCTGGGTGGATGACAAAAATTCACCTCTTCAAATCCTGCCAAGCCACTAACAACAACATTTGGACGGAATCTCTCCATTGTAACTGGTGATGGAAGTTCTTCATTAACTGCTGCTAAAGATGTCTCATTTGCAATCAGGTATGGAGCAAAATCTCCAAAAGACACCTTGTAAAAAAGGAAAGAAAAACAAAGATGACTCATTTGACAGCTTAAAGCACACATTTCCAACCTTTCCCAGACTGGGAAGAAAAACAGGGATTGAGAAAGTGCAAAATAAATAAATATAATTTAGTGATTTCTTTGTCAAGGCCAAATACTCAAGTTCTGAAAGGGTAAAATAGACTGCATAGCAAGCATTCCCATACAAGAAAAGATTGTTATGAGAGTATAAGAGGAGAGCTCCCAAATTTTCTCAAAGTCAGAGTGTATAGAAAGCACTTTGCTGGTACCAGAATCCTTGCTACTCTGACGCAGGCTGGGGTGAATAGTTAACTAACATCACTTAAGACAATATTTGCATCACAATTTAAACATATTTAACTCAGTGTTCTCTTATAATATGTACATTGCAGTAAGTATGGTTCCTATTATAGGATTGGAGATTTTCAGAATGGTCCACCATTACAACACAGCGGGCTCTTATTTCAAATTAGGAAAACTAATGTGTAGGGATTTAAGTATCTTAATTGGGAACACAACACAATATAATCAGTGACACTTAACCTTGGACCAGTCAACAGGAGTCAAACACATTAACTAAATATTGGCTTGAAGCGACTGCATCTTCCACCAAGAGTACTTATTAAGGATGCTCACACTAATTGTTTCTGAGCATCCTTACTGCGCACGCAGATTCGCACACCACGTCATGCATGAGCCTGAGCGCTAAGTAATAAAATGAACAATGATAGAGCAGATGGCCATTGCTATAGCTTTTCCTGGATTTAACGTTCTTGGATGTTTGGTGACCCCTATTTTTTCTTTTGACAGATCATTCTCCACCGATTTTCTAAGTTCAGTAAAAAAAGAACAAAATCTATTCACTAGAAGTTTGAAGTTTTTGCAAAATGCACCAATGAATTTCATTCTTTTTAGCTCTTCATTTATCTGTGTGACGGTTTTAAATGCCTCTTGAAGGGTTACGTTTTGTGTAAATGTTGGTAAAATTTGGAAGTGCAGTATTTATGCAACAGACCCACTTCTACAAAATATGACTAAGATTGTTCACCACCTTCAATATTTTTAACTACAAACCTCTGTAGACCATGCTGAGCTACGTGTGCAAATTTTTCAAAATTAGGGTAGTTTTCCACCATTTTATCTCTGAAACGAAGTTGGTGACCCCCAAATTTTTTTGCATTTCCCACACCAGTAACTCATTATCTGACCACAGTAAAAATTTTTAAAAAATCTGTCGACAGGAAACTTCTCGCGCAAACATTCTTAATATATAATAGGAACTAAGAAAAGAATTAATTTCCATTTATTACCTTGTCTTCTGGTAGCCCAACATCGCCCCACTTTTCATCTTCACAAATTACTCTAGGCTGAGACAGCTGATACATTTTATAGCCAGGTTTACTCAGGTAATTTGAGAACCACTGTGCCGCCTCATCTCCAACATATCGCCCTTCTCCATACATTCTCCAGACCCTGCGAAAAAATTTTCAGAACATGTCTTTCTATCTGTATTTCAGTGAAAACGAGCACAGTGTGTGTTTTTTCACACTGCAGCATGTGTGACCAAAGCTTTCATGAGATATCTTGCAAGTAGATGAAAGCTAAATGTATGTCATTTAAAGCAGTCAACATGAGGACGGTCATTTGGTGTATGTTATAACAAGTGTCGGCAATACAGTGTAGCAGGTTGTAATGAAAATGAACTAATTTTTGGTTATGAAGTATCAGGTCTGCTAACTAATACTCTTTGAAGATTTCCAGTTTCTGATACTTTGATTTCAGTTGTTCCCATACATTTCTTTGTAGCTTCAGACAGGAATGTAGCTTCTGTCTGTGATAGTGGGTGTCCATAATAGCAGGGTGTCCACAAGGTAAGAGTTACCAGTATTTTGCAAACTAAGGTGGTCCTAATATTATGCTGGTAAGAATTAACTAATCCTAACTTGTAAACAGACAGCACACTTACTACATGTATGCCAACAAGCTGGTATACACAGTGTACCTCGAACACTTACCGAATCCTCTTATATTGTTTTTTATCTGCTTTCAACACTATGTCCACTTTCAATGTTTCCATTCCTGGTGCATTTAGGCAGAGATATTTTTCATCCTCAAAGTGTGGAACAACCAAAGCTAACTTTGGATCTTTACGCTGAGAAACAAAGGCATCATTCTCATCCACAAGAATCCAGCGCCTTTAAAAAGAAAAATAAATAGATGTAATTAAAAATGTAAAATGTTTAGATGAAATATGAGGAAAATTACAAATTAGTGTTGTTTTGTTGATTGCGTGGTTACCTAGCACGTGATCAAAATCTGCCTCACAACTAAAACGAGCCATGTTTAGCACAAAATCTTAAAATTTCAACATTTTTGCAAGAATTTTCCAGTTTCACCCTATAAAACCTAACATGACATTGACGTATCAAAGCTGTAGAAGCTATATGCAAAAAGAAGCCGTATTTCTACGGCAAGAATGAAGCCCTTGCGCTCGTCAGTATTTTTAATTTAATTAATTAATGTACAAATCCAGCCAAATCCTTGTGGCAACCTCTTCGGCAAAACATACAAATTTTCTGGTGGAAATATACTTGGGAGCGGCCGAAATGAAAAGTATTATCAATATTATTAAAAAAGACATTGATTAGTAAGTCATAAAAAACTCTCAGTGCTCCTGAAATAGTTTTTCATTCAAACGAAGATGTTTTCACTCGACTGAAACTATTTTCCATTCACCGCAATGATAGAAGAAGTCAATACTCAGTTGAAAATCTTGCGATTATCGACTTTTATCGACAACTTGAACTTGTCGATTGAAAATTATCGAGATACATTGAGTACTAGATCCCCTTATTGACTTACATGAAACAAATTGACGTCAGTTTTTTATGCGTCTGTTCTCTTATTGATGATAAATTGTGTCATAACATCGTCAAAGTGGCTGTGGAACCACCAGCCGCAGGCGAGTGGTTCCGCAGTAAACTTGGACAATGTTATGACGAAATTTATTATCAATAAGAGGACAGACCCATAAAAAACTGATGTCAATTTGTTTTTTCACAATAAGACCCCAGAATGGTCCACATAATGCTGGCACTAAATGAGGGTAAAAGACGCCCTAAACTTGCCATAAACAAAGATAAGTGAATGTTATTCAAAATGATGCGAACATTGTCAATAGCTTTTCTCGCTCTTTGATTGGCCACTTAAAAGAGTCCATAAAATCTCATTGGTTAAAAAGTTGGCAGTTTGACAGCCAGAAGTTGAACTTGAGAGCTTGCATAAATTAAAATTGTATCCGTCAGTACTCTTAGTGATGATAAAAATGAGCCAATTAGCGCGCGAGAAATTAGACAGTTTTTGCAAAACACGTTTTCGATGATCGATTTTGATCAACATGTTATTTTCGGGCACGTTTTTGTCCGAAATTAAAATCGTCCGAATCTTTTTGCAAGTACTGTAGACTGTGTAGAGGACTTCGAATTTCATACCATGTAAACCGTGTTCTCAGTGTTCAATGTTCAATAAAATACCCAGATATTTAAATATTAACCCTTGACGGGAATACGAACTCGTCTAACTTACCTATCATACTCCATTCCTTCTTTGAAGCATTTCACATCGTCCACACGAATTCCTTTGCAGGATTTGACAGGATAAATGAACAGGTCTGAAACTCGCCCCACCTCCTTGTAAGATCGTCTTCTCTCATTCCGTTCCCACCACAGTGCAGCAAGACCCGCTAAGACTACGACAGGCAAACCGAACAAGAGATACTTTGAGTAAGAGAAGGGCGCCATCAATAAAAAGTTCTTTTGAACGACTGCCTGCTGACTCGCTCCTGGCTTGGTAGCCTGGTCTGGCGGACTCACGCCATAACAAGTATGGCGTTCGCTGAACCAACAGAAAAGAAAGCGAGACTGAACACTGCTGTACTTGGTGAGGATATCTCATCAAAGTTTCAGACAAACCAACAGAACTCTGACGTTGAAGTCGATCTTCGTTCTTTCATAGAATTCAACAGCGCGAAGACAGTCGTACCCAAAGCAGTGCTTGCAGACGAATACACGCGGGATTTTCAAACAGGTTTTTCACTTGAGTTCGCTTGTAATTATCCGAGACTTTTCCTTCTAATTGAACCCTTACATTTAATTTTTTCAGTTCAAGTCTATGCTGCTGAAATAAGGGACAGGACGCAAACGTCACAACTCATAAGGTACGCCTTGAGCGAGCAGCAAAATTAAAACGAGTTTCCAAAGAGATTTCCTTTTCTCGCGCGAATTTTTTCTTGATCTTGTTTAACTTTCTTTACAAGCTCGAACTAATGTTTTATTTTGCAGAACTCTCAACGATATTTTCCCTTTGTTGAATATGGGACATTTGAAAAGGGTTCGATGCCTCAAAAATGGTAAAGGTAAGCTTGCGTGGGTTCTGAGTTTCTCTGCGTATTTTATAAAAAAATCAATTTGCCGAACAACAGCAAATTTCTGTTAACCTTATTTATTAATCAATAAACTCAATTTTTTATATTAAGATAAGAAAACCGCCGTTTTATAGAACGAGAGGGAACACTGTATTTGTTGTACAGAGAACGTAATTTAATATGTGTAAAAGGAATCTGCACCTTAAATTTTCCGAAACCAGTATGTGACCTCCCATATGGTCTAGCGGTTAGGATTCCTGGTTTTCACCCAGGCGGCCCGGGTTCGACTCCCGGTATGGGAATACGCAAATTTTTTTTCCTTCCCTTTAAACTGTTTTTTTTTCCTTTTTGACTTTTTCTTTCTTTACTTTTATAAAAAAAACATCTTTATATCTTTTTTATCTATTATTGTGCAGGTCCAGAAAATAGCCATACCCCCTCCACTCCACAGATGTGATTGGAATTTCCCACCTGGGGGTGGGGTTCTCTAAGCCCAAAACATTTAAGGAAATGTATCAAGCTTAATTGAATTTCCAGAGGAATGGGGGTCTTGGAAAAAAACCCTTCTGTGGGGGAGGTATGGATATTTTTCTAGAACTACACATTCTTCCATTTGAACTTCTTTTCCCCTTTTAATCTTCTTTTTCATTATTATAAAAATATATGTTCATATCTTTTTTATTTATTATATTATTGATTTGGAATTTTTCTGAATTTCAGATTCGGTTCTTCAGATTGTTTTGCATTTGAAAGAAGATGGAAACATGGATTTATTTAATCCATCAATTGAGCAACTTTTAGAGCAAAATGGCATAGCAATAACGTCTCTTGGACAGCCCTTTGTGACTGATGTTGCAAAGTTCCCACCACTGACAAGAGAACAGTTTAATCAAGCTTCAAAGCTTTGGCCTGTCAGCTTCCATGAGGATAAATGGTATGGTCGAGGTATTAGGTTATTTACTGGCTGTAACTGATAAGAAGATGGGCGGGGGGGGGGGGGGGGGTGGAGATAGGGGGAAGGGTGTAGGGTTTGCGTAGTGGTGAGAGCGCTTGCTTCTCACCAATGTGGCCCAGGTTTGATTCCAGCCTGGTGTCATATGTGGGTTGAGTTTGTTGTTGGTTTTCGCCTTGCTCCGAGGGTTTTTCTCTGAGTTCTCAGGTTTTCCTCCCTCCTGAAAAACCAACATTTCCAAATTCCAATTCGATCAGGATAGCGGACCTGCATGAAAACCAGTTAGGGTTGGTGTGACTTCCTCCCTAAATATTATTTATTTTATTTAAATATTTATTTATTTAACTTTTTGGGTAGGGCAGCATGCCAAAGTCTCTCTTGCAGATCTGGAAAAATAAAGTAATTACATGTACATGATTGTATTTATACTTGAAAAAAGGTTGTGTAATTTATATCAAATGTAAACATAGACAACAAAAGTAGCCTCTTTTCCACCATCTCTTCTTGTTGCTTTGTTTGCTTGACAGAAATCTGAACCAAATGCCTGCTAAGGCCATCCTGTTACATCACTATTAAAAAAAAATTCAGACATTTGCATGTCATCATTAATCATTCAATTTTTTCTGTAGAACTGTAAGCAGTGGAAATCACTCTGAGTTCATAGAAATATAAAAACCTTGGACCTTAACATACTTAATGCGAGACAGGTGTTAGTCCACTTCTGATGAGCCAAGTCCTGTTAAAAAAGTGTAAAAAAATCTTCTCTTATTAGTATGTCACTATGAGTTATAATTATTTTATGGTGTTTAGTATTTCAAGAGCACTGAGAGGTGAATTATTCAATGAAGATGAAATTCTGGTCATTAAGAGGTTTATGAGGATGGCATTGACAGAAGCAGAAAAGATGGATTCTGGAAAGGTGATTTGCATAAATTCTGGTTCATAGTTAATCATTAGACAATCTGTAATGTCATCCATGCACCCATCCATCCCAGCATTTTTCTTTCTGACATCCATCTGTCCATTTGTCCATCTACACTTCCACCCACCAACCATACATCTTTCTACCTACCCACCAGCTCAATGAAGAGTTAGTTCACATCAACCATTCAATTTCAAGGCATGTTGTCTATGTAAAAAAGGCAACAAATCATGTGTGAAAGGTGATAATTATAATGGGGTTTCATTGACATTTTCAGCGGGAGGGCAACTGGTTTTCATAAGTGGGCAAGACTTTTTTGAACTGAACTTCTTTATAAGAAAAACTTTCCTCTAGATGGTCAAACTAGACGGGCAAAATTGTCCTCCTAGCTGGTCAATTTGCCCAGTACCTGGCCCTTAATGGAACCCCTGCATATACAATGCTTAATTATGATCCCAATTCTGATTTTAGGACTTACATGTAAGTGTTTAATCTGCTTGAATGTGCTGGCCCTAGCCTTTTTGTGTCTTTTATATTCACAGTTTCCTATAGGTGCTGTGATTGTAGACCCACAACAGAACCACCCCATAGCTATGTGTCATGACCTGCGGTGTGCAGGACACCCACTTCAGCATGCTGTCATGGTCTGCCTTGATTTAGTGGCACACAGTCAGTCATCAGGGGCATGGCAGCTGGACTGCTTAGAGGAAAATGGAACATGGACATTGAAAAACAATGATTCACAACCACAGCAGAGAACTCAATGTTCTATTCATGGCAAGAGTCATTTTACGCTGGACCGTAACTCATCAGGGACAGGGCATTTAGTGGATATAAAATCAACTGATTGTAGTGAAACTCGTAACAGGTCAAGTGATGCTGATGACAAATCCAAGTCAGGGCCTTATCTGTGTACTGGATATGATCTTTATGTTACAAGGGAGCCTTGTGTTATGTAAGTAAATTATTTAATAGTTAGTTATTTAGTAGTAAAAGAAGACAAATTTATTCTTAACATATTGTTTAATAGAAACCAAACAAGCTGTTTGTAAGGTCTCCCCTGTGTCTATCCATTTTCAGAGTCCTAAAGTGTGACGTCACGTTACCATGGCGCTAAAAATTCCTGTTCTAAACAAACGCTTGTCATATTGCGCGTCCTTTTCGTAGCTTTTGTATTGAAGAGGTCAAGGGTGTAATTATCGTTTAGAAAAGCACCAGGAGACTTCGAATACGATTGACGTTGTAATTCACACGAAAGTTGTAAAACTGAAAAGGAATTTGAAAGGAAACGATCGAAATGGTGCATTGCTTCGCGCCCGAGTGTGACCACCACTCGGAAAGCCATACGTGCCGGTTTTTCGGATTCCCTAACAAGGAGAAAAAGCTGGATGAATACAGAAGATGGGTTCGCCTACTGAGGTTAGTAAAGGTCAGAGGTTTAAATACTTATCCCGGATCATGATACATACGTGATAAGAAAAGTACGTTTGCACGCAGTCCCGTTGATGCAGATAGACTGTCGCCATCTTTGTTATGAAACTAAGCTCAAGCTCACATTTATTACGAAGTTCGTAAAGTTTGCTTACTATTTGTTATGGGTTGTCGGGTGGCCTTTCTGCAGATTTTAAATGTCTTTCCTTGAAGAGGAGAATTAACGTTCGACTCGCTTGAAATTAATGTTAGATACCACAGGTTTGGTTGTAGTTGCTTTTAATAATCCAGCTTTATACGTTTACCAATGCCCACAGTATTTGCATTTTCTTTTATTTTAAATGAAGGTGGTTTCTTTTCAAAATATGCTGCTAAAATAATCCTCTTTCCGCTACAGGAGACAAGATAGAGAGCCAGGAAAACACGCCCGAGTCTGCAGTTGCCATTTCAGAGATGGAAATAAAAGCAATGGTCCTGAAATTTTCAAGAGAAATCAAGACAAACTCTTCGCTGCAGAAGAAGGAAAGCCAAAAAAGAAGAAAAAAATCGAGCCAGCAAAGAAGGAGTCTCTGCAAGATATGATAAAAGCAGCAAGGGAAAAAGAACAAGACTGTCAAGAAGACAGTGGGGAAATTTTGGAGAGACCATCAACAACAAGAGAAATTATCCTGGAAGCAGAACTGCAACAAGCAGAAAGGGACCTAATGGACCTTAAAGAAAAAAATGACTACTTGCAAAAACATTACACAGTGTCAGCAATTGATGAAAATGTTTTAAAGATGGAGACTGGCCTTCCAACAAAGGAAGTTTTTCACATTGTTGTTAATTATACATGCAGGTTCAAACAGGCCATCAATTACTTTGCTGGTTGGAAAGTTGAATCAATTACTTTTGAAGACCAAATATTTATTACCTTGATGAAAGTAAGACAAAATTATACAAACCTTCACCTTGCACAGTTATTTAATTGCAGTGTATCCACAATAGCAAATATTGTAACAACCTTCATTCATGTACTGCACTCAATTTTATTTAATGACCTCATGACATCAATTCCAAGTAGGGATAAGAACAAGTTGTCTGCCCCATCATCTTTCAGTCAATTTGGTTCTTGTAGAGTTGTAATAGACTGTACAGATATTGAGATTGCCACACCTGGGCTAATGAGCCAGCAAAATGCTACCTATTCTAACTATAGGGGAATGCATTCCTTCAAGGTTATTGTGGGTGTAGCCCCAAATGGTGTTATTACTTATGTAAGTAAACTTTATCCAGGGTCGATATCCGACAAGGCAATTGTGCAGCAATCAGGATTGCTAAACCACCTAACTGCTGGAGATATGGTCCTGGCAGACAAGGGTTTTGTTATACAGGATCTTGTACCAAATGGTGTTTCTGTAAATATACCACCTTTTTTAAACAATGGTGCATTCACCGAGAGTGAAGCAAGGGCAACAAAGGCCATAGCAAAATGCAGAATTCATGTTGAGCGGGCAAATGCTAGGCTTAAGGACTTTAAGATCTTAAGTTTTATACCCTCATATTTGCGTTGTCATGCAGACATCATATTTCAACTGTGTGCCTCACTAGTCAATTTACAGTTTCCTCTCATCAAGGAGGGATGTGAGGGTTATGAATTTGATTAATAATAAATATTTATTGTTGAAATGGAATTAAGTATTAACTAGGTAAAATACATTGGTTATTTGGAGTGAAATAAATCTGCAATCATTAGTGGATTTACATTATGTATATCTTCACCCACACAATGAGGGTTAACACTAACTTAAAAATAGTCTTCTGGCTGGTGTATATGGAGTGCACCCTTACACCCTCACCCACCCTTATGACACCCAATGAATAATCATGAATAAGTGCACTTTAAGTGGGTCAGGTGTTTATATTACAAATTAAATTTTAATTTTAAATTATCTACACTAAGGCAGTGAAAGATTCAGACCTTGAGGTAATGTCGGGAAAGGGGGGGGGGGGGGGGAACTTTCAAAAATAAGTTTGCACAACAGGACTGCAGGACTTCCTCAGATTGTGCTCTTTTAGGGGTTCAATTTCAATTGCCTGACAAGCATTCCCAATCTTTTCTAATGGGATTACCCAAGGAAATACATAAAGCCCAAATTCTTTATAATATTATTATAGATGACAATCATGTAAGGTTATAACTGTCCCTCAACAACCTTTGGGAAGAGGTGATCAAAATAAAACTGCATAAGCTTTGGAATGTTTTCACTCCAAGTTTCATCCCTTGCTATTTTTAAAACTACCACATCTTTAGCTGTCCAGATAACAAAATAACAAAACTTCCGGCGAGAGAAGTACATCTCCCCTTGAATTTGATGCCAATAAACATGTTCTTTCTTCAAAGCATATTGGCCACCTTCAGTTTTCTCCAAGCAGAAATTGGGAGAGGTGTTGACTGCCTCTTCAATTGTCATGTTTCTTTCCGTGTAGGGACACTTTGCTTCCAAAACAGAATCTTCATCCACTAGGCCATCAGAGGAGGCACCAATAATTCCAGAAGCATCCAGCCATATTCCAGTTTCCAGGACAGTCTTTCCAGTTAACCTTGTAAATGCTCTGAGAGCTTCTGTTTCATTGTTTACCCCCCACTGTACTGCCTTAACTCGGGACAAATCATACTCCCCAAGGAGTCGTTTCAGAAGGGATGGAGTGACTCTTTTTGCCTGCAAAACAGAGCCAAAATTGCTTGCAGTCAGTCTTCCTCTTCTTGCAAGATGCCAGGTTGGGTTGTCTCGCTGGCCCACAGTCATTTCACTGACTAAGACGATATCCCTTTCGTCGACCTTGGCTTTACGCACCAAGCAATCCAGCTGTTGTTGGGACTCTCTGGTTTGAAGAAACTCGTCTGAATAAATAATTTCTTCAATTGTTGGAATGGGCAGTTTGGCTTCGGGTGCTGGTTCAGGGCTCATAAGCCAGCACAGACCAGTGAATCTACCATACTCTTTCAAGTCTTCATAGAGTGCAGACCGATCTAATGCATCAGGAGTTCTAGAGATCGCCACATACTTCTTTGGCAGGGGAAACATTTCTTCGACTGCCAGCAGTGACAGGGAGCTGTTTGACTTCCTCTTCCTCCATTGGCACTCGATGTCCGTGCGGCTGAGGTTGTGAATGCCGTGGATAAAAAGTGCAGCTGCGTGGCTGCATTTGAATTTACCCCTTGGACATTCACACTCCGTGGATTTTATGTCAAATTGCTCATTTAGGTATATCTAAAAGGGTTCAGATGAGAAGTACAACATAAGAAAACTAAGTCAACATAACTTCTCTGATAGACGATCGTAGCTTTACGATTTTCGGACGAAAAAGGCCTACACGCTTTAATTGTTTCAAGGAGCCGTAGAAGTTGAAATAAATATAAACTGACTAACGCTGAATTGTGAAATTTAAGGAGAAAACAAGAGGATGCGTGCTGAATATCTACAAATATTACTTCGGCAACTGTTTAAAAACGATCGCTCTACTCACCGTGACTTTGTAGACCTTTTTTTTCATGCTTGCATGGACCTCTCCGCGTAGAACACCCTGTTGGTAACTGAATGACTCAATATGATCCGATTTATAATGATTTTCTCCCCGCTCAATGGATTTTTTTTCTTCAAAGAAGAAAGAGATCAACGAAGCGATTGAAAGCGACGCCATTTTTCTCGCTGAGCGCGTTTGTTTAGAACAGAAAATTCTGCTTCCATGACAACGTGACGTCAAAGCTTTAGAACTCTATGGTATGTTCCAAAAAAGCAAAAAAAAAAAGAAAGAAAGAAAGAAAGAAAAAGAAAGAAAAAGCTATCATTTGTAATTATCTTTGCTTGTCAAAGATTGATTAAAACTAAATTAATGCATTTGTTTTATCTTAGAAGGAGATCTTAAGGTAAATATGTATTATATTTCCCTGAAATTAATTGATTGCATGTTGCAAAACATTTCTAGAATAATTTTAACCAGCTCATTTTGCAGGCTTCTTGCTTATTCTAAACTTACCTCTTAAGTCTAAAATTAATTTGCCAATGGCTACCCATTATATTGTGCTGTTCCAGGAAACATCCATACCCTTCCCATCCATGCAAAAACATTACAAAAATAGCTTTGGCTATAGTGGTGCAGTCCTCTGGAACAGTCTACCCTTAGCTGCTAGGCAAGCAACATCTCTGACTAATTTCCGATGATTGTTAATTAATTTGGACACGGCATTCATGTAAAACAGGCTTTAATTTAGTTTACTTTTCTTTAATACAGTCAAACCTGTATATAATGGTCACCCTTGGCAAATCGCTGGGTGACCGTTTTATACAGGGTGATCGCTATATACAGATCAACTTTACAGTAGATAGAAGGGCACGATTGTAATTCATGAAATCGTTTGGTGACCGTAATATACAGGGTGACCGCCATATACAGAGCTGTTATATACAGGTTTGACTGTAGTTAGCAATATTTTAAATCATGGAAGATTAATCTGTATACATAGTCTTTCGTAATACGTTGTAGCTTTTATATTAAATTGTTAATGCCTGATGTATTTACCGTGTTTTTAAACAAAGATGATGATGATGATGGTGATGATGCATAGCTGGAGGGTTTCTTTGGCTTGAACCCCCCACCCCCACTCCCTCGAAATTCCAGTTTTGGTTTATACATTCCTTTTTGAATTTTGGCCTCTGAGAGCCCTCTCCCCTTCCTTGGGGTGGGTGTGAGTATTTTTTGGACCCACATGTTAGGATCCTGTAGATACAAGAGAGTGATACAGTGTGAAAAAGGATCTTTCAATGCGAAGTATTACAGGGCATACTATAGGTGTAAGGGTCAAAACGCTTTTTTATTTTATTTTATTTTATTTTTTTTCAGGTGTGCAATGGCCCTAGTCCATTCCAGAATTAGACGGGTATTTTACGGTTGCACAGACAGTGTTACTGGAGCGTTGGGCAGCAGATATAAAATTCATACCCAAGTGGGACTTAACCATCATTTTGAAGTATTCTGTGATGTCTTGGAGGAAGAGTGTAGGACTATTTTTGAGAGATCTCCTTCACAAGGAATATAAAATGTTACTGGAACATTGCATAATGTCTGGCAAATGCACTTGAATTCCTAAGACTGCAGTCATGAAGAACTCATCATCACCTCCTCATAGCTAACATGTAAGAAATGAATGACAGTTTGTGAGGAGAATTTACTGGTAATGTTTAGAAGGGTAAAAGCATTTTACTCTGATTATGAAACTACCAGTATTGACTGTCTGCATTATTCCTGTTTTCAATAACGGCCAATTTATTGGCCCTTGTAACTGCAGATGAGACGACGAAATTTCAATCTTAAGAGACCAATTTTTATCGTCATACAAACATAGTGCGAACGCTTAGCTTGTGTCCACAATCAAATTAATTTCGAGAATCAATTATTTATTGTGTCAATGGAGAACAAAAGGCATTGAAGGAATCGACAACTTGCTGACGTCACGCATTCCGAGTCATTACTGTGTTAGTCAAGTTTGAGCGGGCTTCATTTAATTTACGATTTTCTAACAGAGGGAGGAATATTCACGCAAAATCGCTTATTGAAGGAGGCTGTGAGGTAATTCTGGGGCCCTTTTTTGTGTTACAATCGTCTGTATTTCCCTAGAAAAGAAAATGGACAAGAATTACGCGTTAGCCATTTCTGTGGCAATTGCCGTTTTGGTGCCACTTTGTGTTTCGCACGTAAAAGCTGCTCCTTTGAACGAGACTGTGGTTTCAGCAAATGTATCGTCTGTGAACACGACATCAAGCAATGGAAACTCTACTCTGCAGAATTCAACAGCTGTTAACGCAACTACATCGTGTAATGCAACGATTTCAAACTGTACGACGCAAAACTCAACTTTGCAAGCCAACGCAACTATGATCCACATCAATTTGACGGATATTTGCTCACCAAATAGGACACAACCGCTTCCTTCGTGCAATGGCACTACGTTGAATCTTACCAAACACTGCGATACGGTGAAGGCGGGTAATCTGTCAGTCGTTTGTCGAAATGTTAGCGTTAATAGTTCCACAAGCCTCTCTGCGGTTTCCAACACAACGCAATCTCCCGCTACATCGAATGTTACAAATAATTCCGGGAATTATTCAATTGTGAACGTAACATCTTCGATTAACACGACCGCAACTGCTCCACCAGCGAAAAACCCGAACGCAACTTCGACAAATCAAACACTTATGTCTGCGGCTAATGGAACATCGACACAGAACGTTACAGAAGTAAAATCTAACACAACGTCTCCCGGGACATCTCCAAACTCGACTGCTTCGACCAACAATTCCACAACAAATGGAACCGTTGCTACCCCAACCTCAATTCTGAACGCCACACATGTAAATACTACAGAAACGTCGATCACAAGCGCAAAAGAAACAAGTACAAAATCCATAACAACTACACAGGAATCAACTTCGGAAGCGACAACTACACAGCCTTCTACGGCAGGTACTACAACGAAAGAATCGACAACTGAGAAAACTTCAGCTTCTACGACAGAATCTTCTCCTCCGAGTACAATAGGAAGTACGACGAAAGAAAGTACTACGGAAGAAAGTTCAACGAAAGGAAGTACAACGAAAGAAAGCACAACACAAACTACTACAAAAAGTACGACGAAAAAGGAGACAGTGAAGACGGTTGAGACCACTACAACAACACAGGAAAAATCTTCCCAAACATCGAGTGAAGACGAGTCTTCCACTGGTCAACACACAAGTGAGTTTTTAATTGCAGTCTAAATAGGAAGGTTCCTACTGCTGTTTTAAATTTGAGAAGAAAAGAAAAAAATATATGGAAAGGCAATTTAAACATCTACATTCGAGGAACTTGTGGTTACAAACAAAAAATTTCAAATTTGACATTTTTCACAACTGTTTAAGAGCACCTGTTAAAATAATTTGCATGTTATCTGCATCTGCTGTAGTTGGCGGCATTTATGAACGAAAGAATATGTTCATGTCCTTTTTGCTTATTAGCCAGAAGCAAATTCGATATAAAGTAGATCATTGTTGCCAAGTAGGGTGGACTGGTATCCTGTTAAACCGATATGAACCTCTGCAAAACATGGATATTAAGGTTTGTAATTTATGCCAAGCATGGTAGAAAATTTCATGCAATAGTACAAACTCTTGGAAGCAACTTTGCAGTTTGTCTAGCCTGGCTGTGTAAGGAACATTCCACAGCCTCCCACAATGAGCTTACTTGTGGAAGCATGCAGGTGAATCAAGCTTTGGAAGATGTTAGTCTAAACAAACTCATAAATCTTAGCAGGTCTGATATTGGTTTAGATACCACAAATATTGACCACAATTTATGAATATAACTGTTGTTTATTCAGTGTGGAAAATATGCTGAAAGAACAGGTTGTGGAAAAAATATCTTTGCACTTACATGGCTACATGAACAGTTGCGAGAAATTTAAAGCAGAAGTGGGGAAATGTTGGATCATACTGACAATAGCTTATAATCTGTCCTACTGTATTATGATGCTTTTGACAAAAACTTTAATTTTTCTAGATTGTTTGTTGGTCTGCGGACACATATACTGTGGCTTATGTGGCAGAGTCACCGAGAAATTGTTTAGACCTACTGAAATGGCAATTACATCGTTTTGTTAGAAGTACATGTATAGAGTGAGACATACATTGTAGACATAACAATTTTTCTTGGACACTTGTATCTAAGGGGGAAAGGCACAATGAGGTTAACCTTACCACAAGACAAGGCTGGACCACAACACCATTAACTCTGCACCCTACTCTTTACAATAAGTGTGTGGGTTCTTTAACGTCTCCAGCTAACCATGTAACATTGAAGATGCAGGAGGTTGGGCCTACAGTTTATAGTCCTTATTCGAGAAGACTTGAATGTCTAACCATTTGCAGGATGTAATTACAAAGGCAGCACATTCTCCTCAGTTATTTTAAGACCCTGAGTGTTCGTCCAGTCTGGGGCGCAAACCCTCAACCTCCCGCACAGCAGTATATCACTTTGCCAACTTTGCTAACCAGGCGTCAGTATGTACATATGTAATAATAATATTGTTATTTTTTGTTGTTTGATTCTTTCAGTGCCATCTCCTCAAGATGATGAAAAGGTATTCATGACATTTCATTGTTATATGGAAATTTTCCAAATTTGTTGTTTATTGGCCATTTCATATACAGTCATAGTTTTAACGGGCATTGTATAATAAGTTGAATTATTCTTGCAACTTATGATCACAAATAGATGACATCATTAATATAATTTTTTTGTTCCTTTATTATATAAAACAAATAGATTATGTGTTGTGGTGTGTTTGTTCAGTAACTGATTAGATGTCAGTAACACACCCAGCTATTGCCTTGTGTGTCACTTTTTTTGTTCTTACCACTTTTTTGTTCTTACCACATTTTGATATCATCTATGATCAATTACTGAAGAGAAGCATCGTAACATGGAATCTAGACGTTGAATACATGACATTTAACAATTATTCCACAAGCACGCATTGGATGTGAGATGGTAGATAGCCAATGAGGCGCTGGCTATAATCATCTCATATTCAACAAGCGCAAGTGGAATAATTGTTTTAATAAAAATGCCCCCAAAATGCGTAGTTCCAGAAAACATCCATACCTCCCCCACGGAAAGGATTTTTTCCAAGACCCCCCCCCCCCCCACCCCTCTGGAAATTTCACTTAAATTTGATACGTTTCTTTAAATATTTTGGCCTTAGAGAACACCCCCCAGGAAATTCCAATCCCTTCTGTGGGGGAGTATGGATATTTTCTGGTACTGCACAATATAGAAAACTAAAACTAAAATAAAAATGCCCAAAAAAACTCACATCTACGCTTACAACATTTCTGGAACATGGTATGATGGCTCATAACCCATGATAACTAAGCAAATAAAAGCTCTCAAATTGTATTATCCAGTGATCCAGTTTTTATAATTAAAAGTAGATACTCATACCTCTTGAGGAAAAAAAATTGTTGAATTTGTGTTTACCACAGCTACTGACCAAATTATTTGAAATTACACCTTGCAGAACGTGCAATTTTTCTACGTAAATGTGCTCATTCCAGTTGGTGCTGGAGCATGTGCTGCTCTTCTCATCGCATTCTTGGTTGTGCTGTGCAGATGTTGCCGCAGGAGGAAATTAAAGAAAGTTCGCTACTTTGGAAAGGTAGTTACGTGCATGTACATGTAATATCATAATTTTGGTTGAATTTGATGTCTGTTAGAGCACTGAAGCCTTGACACCCTGCACATATTTTGAACAGAAAGCTAGGAGAAGAGGGAAGTCCACGTGTATCAATCTTCTTTATGTTTCATGTAATTTACATCTGGAGCAGATTGTTTCATCCAATTACCAAATAGTAAGCAAATTTGGCAACTATTAGGCGAGTTCAAGAAATACATGTGAAATTTGAAAACAACTATTGAAATGAAGAACTAAGATTCAGACTCTCCTTAGCAGGAATATCACTAAGGACTGACTGCCAGCTAATTTCACTGGCTAAAAGAGAACTTAAATCTGGCTGAAATTTCACACAAAAACAGAGGCTTTGGTAAACGTTGGAGCTTCTCAAGGCCAGAAAAGCCAGCTGGGCTTGTTAATGAGCTTGTTCAGCATTTTCTTAGCTTTATCCCTGCCTTTAATAGAATAGGATGTTATTGTAAATTTTATTGTAATGCTGGGTGGAAAAAAGAGTTGGAAGATAAATTTTATAGTAGTAATGTTTAGGTGTTGGACTCCAGATTTAGAGGGTTGTTTTGATGAGCAAGAGGTTTTATTTTTACTTTGTATCCGTTTTTGTAAGGGCATAAAATAATTAATGGTATAAACAGGTTCCAGCACATTGTTAAGGCAAGTTACTAAAATGCTAGGGATTAGACTGCAGTGAACTAACATCTGATTCAGGGGTAGTGGTAACACTTTATAGTACAGAAACCACCCTGCCTTCAAAAGTACTGACAATGGTCTTCATTTCATCAGGCACCAGGCCATCTAAACATGGACGAGTTGAATTTGCTCTCACCTTCCAGTGATGAGGAATGATGCACTTACTGCAGAAATACTAAACAGTTGGAAGGGACTTTTACAGACCAGTCCTCCAGAGGTGCAAAAGGACTGTTTTAATAAATGTACATTTAAATCATCAAATAGATGAAAGGAGAAGATTGTAAGCTGTTACACAGACATGTTACAGAAGGACAGAAAGTACACAGCAAAGAAAGCTAGCAGCTATGCATTGTGGAATTAATCTTAAAAGCTCACTGTGAGGTAGCGTACATACAGAGGTTCTTGAGGAACAAGAAAATTGCAAAAGGAAAGTAAAGCTTTTCAATTTGGGTGATTTGGGCTGATGACAATGGAGTGGAATGCAGCGGCATTAAAGAGAACCTCCTGTAAAGATTTCATTTAAGTTCACTCTGGGGCGTGATTGATTCTGATAGTAACAGAAGTCACCCCCAAAAAGCAACAGTCTTGCTTCAAGTTGGCACTTTAGTTTAGATGCTCTCAGACAAGTTCTGATTGAAAATATACAAAAGCTGGATGCATAGCCAAGTCTGATTTTATTTCTTCGTCTATGCTCACTTTTTCACTTAAATTGTGTCACTCCCATATAATTTTGGCTTTGTATACATGTCTGAGAGAATCAAAACAACCAACTTGGCTCAAGTCAAGGTTTGCCCATTGCTTTAATGTACCACTATTTGACGCATCTTCATGTATTTCATGTTAAATATCAGCAGCAAATAATTATTTGGGCTTATTTTAAGTTTACCGTATAAGATGGTTTACACCATTTTCTTATAGTGATTAGAATGATTAGTTGATATTGGTTGTGCATGGTTTCTCAGCGCAATATTCTTAGCCTTGAGAATTCAGTTGACAAATCAGAAGTATACATGATTGTTGAGTCGATCAATTTAATTAAATTTTATCCACACTCTTTTAAGGACAGTGCCTAATAAATACAAAGGTATTTCCCTAAATTGGGACTCACTCTGGAAAAATGTCGTAACTAACAGCTAGTTTTTTTCAGCTGGAGTGGTTATCAGTTAGTGGTTAGTGATATGATGCTATTCTGGTGTTCCTAGTTTTAGTACAGGTTCATTAACTTGATTTGGTCATAGTAGGAAATTTTTGCTTTCACTGAAGTGGCACACTAACTAGCATAGTAGATTTTGTCAATTTCAGCTCTCAGCTCTCACATGGCATTTGAACCGTGTCTTGTATGATGCGCAGAACGTGTGCGCACTAACAAAAGTAGGCACTGTCCCTAAAATAGTTATAATATTTATAATAGTTAAAATAGTCATTATCGTTATAAAATAGTTGAAAATGTTGAAGGGGTAACTTTGGGTTTGTTATTTATTAAGGGGGAACAGCATGTATACGTGCTTGTTTTTAAATACTTATTGAAGGTTGAGGAAGCAATAAAATAGGGGGACTGGACGTGGGAAGAAGCCAGCACTAGCAAATAGACTACCCCAACACAAAATCACTTCAAGTTTGGGTTAGTCTATTTTGCTGTCAATGTATCATTAGCCAAAATCTAGTTATTTAGAATGTTCAGCAAATCGACATTTGTCCTCTCTTACCTCAAATTCACTAATCTTCTTCGTACAAATTCCAAAAATTCTCCAGAATTTCTTTAAAATGTATGCAAGCTACCGTGCTCTTGTTCCAGGGGGGCAAGAAAGATAGACCCTGGGAGAAAACCTGCTTATCCTCAAAGATTGTTATGTAAAGACACTTTTCAAAAACTAGTGGCCTATTTTCCTGGAAGTATTTTATTTGTTGCCAGGCAATCTGGACTGACAGACGCATTCGAAAGTAATTCATAATAATATGAGACCCCCTCACCCATCCACTCTTTTTAAAGTTACCTGTGTGTTAATTTATCTGGTTTTTTAACAAAATTTACTTGCAAAATTTACCTCTCTTGATTGAAATTGGTGCTAGAAAGGTAATGCATTTTCAAGACTACTCGATGGTAATGGTACATGTAAACCAGGCCTCATTGGTCCACATTTGAAAGCATTGTGGCCTCTTTTCGGCCCAAACTGCATGAAGACCAGAACCCGTAGCTGAGATATTTTGAACTGAGACATGTTATTAAAATTTTAGAAAAAAACAACACGGAAGACGAGAGAGAAATTTGATAGTGTGTTTGTGTGTTTTTTTTTTGTTTTTTTTTTCTGAGAATTATCACTTTCCTTCCGCTATCAACATCTATCGGAGGTTTTAGAGTTATGCTATGAATAAATAAAACTTTTTTGTTGAGTTAAATTAATAAAAAAAAATCCTTAAGTCTATTCATTTGAGTGAGTCACGCAAATAACATCCTTGTGCCCAACATTTTGTTTTTATAATAGCGTGGTGCATGTCAGATGCCGGGAAAACAAAACGAAATCAGAAACAGACGCGTTTGGATTAGCGAGAAGGTAGGAAATGGATGACTGCCACGGCATTGCACGCAGTAGTGTTGTAGATGTAAAGATGGACGCCAGAAAACTGCTCTCGTGTTATGTTACCAACGTAAAATGGCAGATATTCAGCAAAAGATGAGCGATGCAGGACGAGTTAGACCGGGTCAATTTCATCCCACTGCCGAGTTCTGGACGGCAGCTATGCATTTATCATTTATCTCTGAGCCGAAGCCTAAGTTTCTTCATTCCAAAAAGATTCTCAAGCCAATTATTTGTTTTCAGTAGTTGGCGCATTGCTTAAACACACTTGCAGATTATTTCAAACCATTTATGTATTACACAGACACGACCGTTTCACCAGTCGTAAAATTCATACGAAACCACATCCGGGACTCGGGTGGCGTATTTTCCATATCCTCAGTAGTAAAGATGTCGATGACTCCACTGATATCATGTTTGACCTTTTAAAACTGTACTTAACCTTGTTGGTGTATGATCGAAACGTCTTCGGATCTTCCTCAAAAGTCTTCGGACATCTTCGGAAATTTTCGGGAACTTCGTGTGCTCGTAGAACAGTTTTTGGGGAATCTTCGGAAAGTGGTCGGAGATATTCAGAACATCGTCGAAAACGTCGTTATCAGTACGTCAATATAATAAACAAAATAATACATGGTTGCTTGTAGATATGGAATATATCTTCTCGTGTACGCGTTCAACTTTATATCTCACTCGTTCGCTGCGGTGAAGGTGAACACTCGAAGGTGAACACCCGAAGAGATATTCCATATCGACGCTCGCCTATGTGTATTATCCTCTATTTATTGGAAGCAAGGAGTTCATCAAATCAGATTCACCGAATTTTATCGATTTGTCGACCGAGATATCGATTGACTATTCCGGGAAGGAACATGTGGCAAGCCCTGTTAAAAAGCGTCTGCGTGGCCGTGGGAGACTAGCATAGGTTTTGCCAAGATTCCTTCATTGCTCACAAGCTGAATGAAACACGAGCTATTTATTCATTGAAGGATGCTTGTTTACCCAAGAGGACATGACTAGACACAATTTAACAGATATGACCTGACACAGGCTATTTAGAGTGGTAAGATAATACCTGACTTGTGGTT
The DNA here is from genome assembly GCF_042242905.1 of Orbicella faveolata. Lineage (NCBI taxonomy): Eukaryota > Metazoa > Cnidaria > Anthozoa > Scleractinia > Merulinidae > Orbicella > Orbicella faveolata. The sequence goes on along the minus strand of NW_028301552.1, from coordinate 9,340,514 downwards.
TGTGTGACAGGAATTTGGCAACTGAACTGTGCGTACTAAAAGCTGGCACACGTACTAAAACACCAACTAAAAGTAACCTACTTCCTTGAAGAAGAATTAAGAAATTGTCAACTTGGCCAGACTGGTTTCTCAAAATGCGATGTTTGTTTACAGCTTGTTTTAGCGCAACTTTGTTCGTTCTGATCGCTAAACACAGCGCAGAATCTGGCAGGTGTGGGGAGACGGATGTCTGTTCAGCCGTTAAGGCTTTGGAAACGAAACTGGAAGCGAAGTTTGAAAAGCTTGTCGCGCTGGTTACCCCGCCAGGTAAACTTGAACTAACTGATCTGCAGAGTTTTGTTCTTGTTTCGATTTTTTTTATATCGAACAATTAACGTAGGTATAATTTTCTTTACAGCTGTTCCCGCTTCTTCCTGTAAGGAACTTTATGACAAACACAAGTAAGTTCACCGTTAGAATGTCCTTTGACGTTCTTCTTCAAAACAGCCGTTTCTCGGGGTGCTTGGAAGAATCTCGAGGGAAGCATGGTGCTGTTTAAAACGAGCAATCGAGTTTTGTTATTGGTCAAGGATCATAATCTTTTGTATTGGTGCAATGTTTTGTTTCCTTGCAAGGTATATCCCCCGCCCCCTAAGCCAGTGACTGCAACAAGCGTAGAGATCTGATCATGATTTGTTTAAATAAACGGCACGCAATGCATGCAGAAGGGATGGCGTTTCTTTTTGCTGGCACTTGCAGAATTGGGGTGTATTTATAAGGGGTCTTTGAAAACAGAATTTGAGTTCATTCATCAACAGGGATGTGAGAACAATTGCCACAAGTTAAGAAATGAATAAGTTAAAAAATAAAAATAAAAAAACGATCAACTTGAAGTTGCCTCTTACGCAGTCACACAATATTTCCTTATCAGGAACTGCGATACAGCGTCTGCCTAGGAGCCTAAGGGGTGTGTGGATAAAAATAGGTTCAGATTAACAAAACATTTGTTTTTCAACCGGTTCTGCTTTTACGCTTGCATTACGGCTTATTTGGTTATGGCAAGAGAATCTGCAAGCATTTAGCTCATGAGTGTGCAGGCCAAATCAACGATCATCTCAAACAAAATGAACCTACAATACATGACTCCCACATAATGCAACTTGTTCATAGTGCCTGCATTTTCAGAGGTCAACTAAGTGTTCTCCAATATACTGTTGCAGGGGTAACTATGATTTTATTCAGTTTGCAGTGTGACAGGTTATTTGTAGCACTTTATATATTTTGTTTCTCGCCTCGCGCTTCACGCGCGCGCTCGTGGATCGCGCTAGAGCGCGCTAATCCGTCTGTACTGCAGGCTAATGAACTTTAGACCATATGTTCTTATTATGAGTTTGCCCTTGAGCGCTAATTTATCCGATACTGGATAAACCAAAATCCACCCTCAAATCTTCGTTTAAAAGCTAAAATCAAAAGCACTGAGAGCACTCTGATGACCGGCAGTGTTACTTGAAAAAAGAACATTGTGATAGGTTTCTCCAAGAGGAATCCAGTGTCACATCCAGACTTTCAAGAAATCAACCAAAGCTGGCGAATTTTTGGTGTGTATTATTTACTAGCTCCCTGAGTGCATTTCGCTTCCACCGAAGGGTAAATAGTGCGCGGCATAAGCACAGCGCGAAATAAGGGCGAAGTCACTTATCCTAACGAATGCTGCTTGCCAGCAATAAGCGACGACTACGTCATCGCTTAAAAATAATGATTTGCTTCAAACCACTCGAAAGATAAATTTACGCTGAACTGATACGATTTCACAAACAATGGCTTTGTATGATCGAACCTGAAATATCTTATTCTCATTCATCAGTTTGCGAGTAAATAAAGCCTACGTGCTGCAGACTGACAGTGGAAAAATCCCTGTGTATTGTCACATGACCAGCCACGGAATTGGCGCATGCGGAGGAGGCGGATGGACACTGGTCATGAAAACTGATGGCCGCAAGGTATAACAAAGACAAAAATCCTGGTTTATTTACTCTCCCATATAGCATTTGACAAAATTGAGTTTTGTTAGTTATGGAAAAAATGTTGCAAATATAATGTTAAATTAAGTTGACAAACTTTTGAAAATCTGCCTTTTTTTCTTTCTTTTCATCTAGGGAACCTTCCACTACAATTCTCCACTCTGGACCAACAAGAACGAGTTTAACTTACCAGGAGGCAAGACTGGGTTTGATTTCCAAGAGACCAAACTACTGACCTACTGGAACACACCCTTCTCCAAGATCTGTCTTGGTATGAAGATCGGCCATCAGATAAAGTTCATCGTCATTAACAGGCATGCCAACTCTCTGTACTCACTGATCGCTGACGGGCGATACCGCCCGACCTCACTGGGTCGTAACACGTGGAAGACGCTGATTGGTTCACAGGCTTCCTTGCAGACCAACTGTAACAAAGAAGGCTTCAATGCTGTAGGTAGTGCTCAGGGCTCGTCCAAAGTAAGAATCGGTTTCATAGGTAACAACGAAATCGATTGCGACACCCCTGACTCGAGAATCGGGTTTGGTACAGGAGGATATCATGATGACTCCAACACGTGTGGAAACGAGGCTAAAGATCACTCGAGTTCAGATAATGGAGGCAAACACATCAAAGCCATGGGTTATATCTTAGTCCAGTGATGAGAACTCTGTATGACGAAGCCCTATCAAAGAAACGTTTGCATAAAAGCTTCTATTTTTAGGGAATAAGTGTACTGTAGACAAATATTAAATAAAAAGGTAGTGATGGGAAGAAAATGTCGTCTTAGTGTTTTTTCACTTATTTTACGGTGTTTACACTGGATTTATTGCACAGACCTGGGAGCGTTTCAGTTGTCTGCTCGCTATTCTCGCAGTTATCTGCGGGGAAAAGATATCATATGACCTGAATATCCAAAAATATTCCAGTTTCAGGCCGATTTTAGTTGAAATTGGTGACCGTGATATGTTGGCTACTCCGGATCCTTAATAGCACCTCCCCAAAAGGAGCCAAACTAAAAAATTTTAAAACACAACATGTTACAAACTTACCTGAAACTAAGCTTCCAAAAATTTCGGGGAAGTTGAAATATAGTCAGGTCAAAAAAAAGATAGAAGTTTCACTGACCAAGCACTGTTTTAATCCAAAAGGCTTTTTAAGCCAGTCAGCTCGTGATATTTGAAACGGTCATGTTTCATGTTATACATCGTACAAGGCTGGTCAAAAACACTGTAACGAGTTTGTAGATGTTGCGTGATACAGCATACATCTTACAACAATCATTACTTCGAATATTTAAGTTTATTTAGGTGGAGCACTTGGCCGGGCTGTTTTGATCGAGTCGTTGCGACTGTAATGAGTTCTAACAAAAAAAACTGAATGTGTCATTCGCAAAGTCGGCTTTACAGGTAAATAACCATAATCAACTTAATTTCTATCAAATGAGACCAAATCCACATTTTTTTTCCCGTTTTCTATCCTTTAGAATTACTCTATCGAGTCCAAGGGCTATTCTGATAAAGATGTTTCTGTCCTTAAAATTAAGACTTGAGTGATTACAAACATCTCCGTTCCTTCATTGCACTAAAAAAATTCCCTGAATCAGAGAATACAGTTTATTTATTCCATTAAAAATCGCAAATTACAATTTACAATACACGAATGTGGCGAAGGCTAATCGAGCGGGAATAGAAATTACTCACACGACAGTAGGCCCCAAGCTGACCAAAATAGAACAAATCATGCGCTTTGTCAGATGACTTCCCGGAAGGGGACGGGGGGGGGGGGGGGGGTGAAACTCCCATATAAAAATGACGGGGGTGCTCTTGGTACTTTTTAGGAGTCAAAAAAGAGGTTTTTGTACCTTTTAGGCTGCTTAGCCTCAAAAGGTCTACAGTGGGGAGCTTTTGCGGTACTTTTTAGGGTATTGAGCCGAAAAAATATGACAGGAGATAAAGTGCTATGTAAAAATTGGTATCTCTTGGGGGAGACAAAATTACAAGCCACGCCCACAAAACAGCTGGTGAAATAACCAGAGCTACAAAATTCCTTGTTTGAAAAAGCTATTGAGTGTTAAAGTAATTATTTTAATCACCCGTTTAGAACCTCTGGTAGGACATTCTTGGTTTAATTTTCGATCTTAAACTTATAAACATCGAAATAGCAATTTATGGAAAAAGTCGGAAATTGTGAATTGCAGTCCGTCAGTTCTCCAAATTGTTCACCGGTAGGTTTTGTCGCAAACAGTTAAGTTTTAAATTGCTACCGTTGTTTCTTTTGGCTGGATATTTTCAGTGATTGGCTAATTTGTTAAAAAGGAACATTTTGACAAGCTTTTCCTTTTCAAAGGAAATCATGCAAATTATTTTGGCGCGCATGCTCGCTCTCGCAAGGTCTTCTGTTTGACAAAGAACTATTTTGCTGATTATTTGACAAAGATTGACAATTGCAGGTTCCTAACATCGAGTCATTTGTTAGTCAGTGCAGGGGGAAGTTCAAATGGTGAGCTAATTAAAGTTCCCAAACGCTACAAGTTAGTGTCTACTTTTTCTTTGACGTTTACAGGCTAACAGATACACAGATTGGGATAAATGAAATTGTTTAAAGGTTGACAATTGATTTACTGCTTATTTACCGTCTATTAAGTCAAATAACTATGTACGTTTTGCTATGAAATTGAACATGCAGAATAGCCAAGCCATGAAGAGATTCATAGATTTATTTACATTGCTTTTTGAGGCGATACTAACATTGGTCTCGTTCTTGTGCCGATTGGGAGACAAAGATTTTTTTTAAAAATTAAAATTACCTCTACGAAGGAGTTTAATTTAATTAAGACATGAAATTGTTGTTTAAAAAGGTATTGAAAATACGCGGGTTTAATAAATGAATATTTACCACCTAATATGTCAAATAACCTACGGGATGTTTCTTATGAAATAGCAGAATGGCCAGGACCCGAGGGTACTCCCGTAAATTTCAGCTACATGAAGTGCGTGCCGCGAAGAGTCTTAAACCCTAACCCTATATTTAAGGATGAAGTAAACACAAATTTAAGGCACAAACCCGAGAAATGACACTCTGTTCAAGGGAAAAACAAAAACTAAGAATGGGGTGAACGGGTCAACTTTATTTCGTTTATAACATTGTAAGTTGAGCATCGAGCATAGAATTTGTTTTTCATTTAGCTGGGCATTTATACACTGCAATTTGAGCTGATACAATTTAGGTACCCTATCTAAGGATCACGCCAGGAACACAGTGCCAACAGGCCTAGAGTTAAAAAAAATATATACTCTAATTAAGGACCGAGAACCTGAAACACCATACCCTATCCCGCAGCACATACCTTTATAGCCAATACGTGGGAGTACCTCCCCCGGGATTCAAGGTTAAGAAGATAATAAAATAAACCATAGACATGCACGTTCTTCGGCTCGCGGTAGTTAACATGGCCAAACAAGATCAAAACAGTCTTTAAAAGGCCCTCCCAGGTGGCACGTTCACAACATATTTTCAATAAATGTCAGCTTGAGTCTGGTGAAATTAAAAGCGGTTTATAAGAACAACAAATAAATTGTACACATACTGTCTAGCGGTCGGTGTTAAAGAACCCGGGTAAAGAACATGAGGAAAGTCGTATTGTTTTATTCTAGGTGCGTTCTAGGACATTGTGCTATAGCACAAGTGAGAGCAAACGACTGAAATCAATAAAAAGCAAATGTACCAATGTCATGAACCGTATGAGTCGTGTACAAGTCATCACCGTCACCCTGAAAACCAACAGGAGCCATAATCAGGGACGGAGACCGTAAGCGCGCGCCATTTCTAGTATTGGGGCTGTCCCCATGATATGGGACAATAAATCTATTTTCAGAACAAATTGCGCCATCGCCTGCGGCACACGCGCGTACATGCTGCGAGGATTTTTGATGTCGCGCGGGGGAAATAGCGTCCGTAATTCCCGAAATTTTTCATGCTTTTGGCCTACAACTTAACGCGTTTAATTTTAAACTCTTTAAATCCAGGGGCCTCAATTTTGGCCATTTTAGTATTTTCGATGCGCTCTTTCTATTTCTGGCATTCTTAAAGTTATAGCCCATAATATAAAAAAAAATTTAGGAAAAATTTGGTTACGTGACCCGAGCTGCAAAGGGCCTATCCACCTACCATGATACCCTAAATAATTAAATGTAGAAGCTCAATAATTCTTTTAGTATCTTGAAAGCTTGACTATACTCTTTTTTCAAATACTTGTGAAATGTTCGTGGGTAGTCTGACGCGGCGTTTCGTTCGGCCAAGAATTTGCGAACGGGACTTTGGGCGTGATGCTCAACGAGTTTGCCTATGAATTCTAAAGGTCTCTGAAGAGTCTCTTGGCCGAGACGAAACGCTGCGTCAGACTAGCCAGAACAGCTCGCGTGCACAAATGAAATATCATACCGCAATTCGTATTGCATGTGACAACTGGCGGTGAATTTAAATTAGAGGTGTCAACGCGCCGTAAGAGGTTAATATGATTCAAAAATAGTTTTTCTCTTTATTTTAAAAATTAAAAAAGCTTTTTCCCCATTCTTTTTGCAAGATATTTATCTCGGTCTTCTCAATTTGAACAGCCAAAAAAGATTTTTCGCATTTTTCGTAAAAATCCACCTACCATGATTTGCCGTTTCATATGCAACTAGTACGGTATGGAAACTACAAACAGGCATTCGCGCCATTTCACAGCATGTCGACGTCTTTGCCAGTTGTGTATTGCATTAGCATCTCAGCATGAAAAATGGTGCACGAAAAAATACGTGAGAAGTGCGGCGCGGAAAGGCGAGAGAACGCCTGTAAGTATTGTCAACAAAAGATCCTTCCGACCACTTATTGATCGGGACTTATGGTTTTCAGGATGACGGTGGTGACTTGTACACGACTCATACGGTTCACGACATTGGTACATTTGCTTTCTTATTGATTTCAGTCGTTTGCTCTTTCTTGTGCTATAGCACCATGTGCCTAGAACGCACCCAGAATAAGATAATACGACTTTTGTAATGTCCTATAACACCGACCGCTAGACAGTATGTCCACACTTTATTTGTTGTTCTAATAAACCGCTTTTAATTTCACCGCACTCGAGCTGACATTTATTGATAATATGTTTTTAACGTCTTACCTGGGAGAGCCTTTTCAAAGCTATTTTGATCTTGTTTGACCATCTTAACTACTGCGAGCCGAATAATGTGCATGTTTATGGTTTATTTTATTATTTTCTTAACCTTGGCCCCCGGGGGGGAGGTACTCCCACATATTGGCTATAAAGGTATGTGCCGTGGGATATATAGGGTTTGGCTTTTGAAGTTTCTGGATCCTTGAGGCAGGTATCATTTTTACCTCTGTTGGCATTGTGTTCCTGATGTAATCCTTACATAGGGACCTGAATTGTTTCAGCTCAAAGTCCAGTTGGTAAAAGCCCAGCTAAACTAAGAACAAATTGGGGATGCTCGATGTTCAACTTACAATGTTATAAACGAAAGTTGACCCGTTCACGATATTGTTAGTTTTTGTTTTTCCCTTAAACAGTGTCATTTTTCGGGTTTGTGCCTTAAATAGGGTATCAATCTGTGTTTACTTCATCCTTAAATATAAGGTCAGGGTTTAAGACCCTTCGCGGCACACACTTCATGTAGCGGAAATTTCCGGGATACCCCATCCCCCCGGTTTCTGGCCATTCTGCTATTTGTTGAAGCGACCTTTGGGGAAATTAGCTGATCACTCCAACACTCTTTGTTTGGTTGCTTCTCTTTTTATTTCCACTATTGATGACCTGGGTACAATACTCACAACGTTCTCTTACTTGTTGCTCTTGACTGGTTACGGCAATTACTACAACTACTAGGAGCTAACTCGTCACGTTCCTTTTAAAGGGACAACCACGTCATCCATCAAATCAATGTCAATCTGTCAATTAGGCTAACGTAATGCCATGCGCAGTTCGAATAAGGTTCTATTGCGACTGCGCACCAAGCTACTTAGCATATTTTCCTTCGAGGTTATCGAGGTTGACTAAAACGTTTTCTACCTTGATTTTAACCGACTATTCTAAAGTGGCTGACCTAAATAAGGTAACGTGAGCAATATAAAAGTTACAATCTTCGTTCTTACCGATTAAAAGTTTAGGATAGCACTAAGTTAAAAGATAAAAGTTGTTGTTAAATATTTCATACAACATAAGTGTTACAAGAAATAGGTTTGCAAACTCCCAGCTTCGTGTGCGGGATTTCCAGTTAAAACTATCCATCTCATTAACTGGACGTGCTCTTGGTACAAACATCCTTTAGTGAGGTGCCGCTGCTATTGTTAGGAATCTTTTCTTTATTTGGGTAGAAGTGTGAATTAGGAATAAATTAATTTAAACATCGTTATCAAACTCCTTGAAAAGGTCAGTAAAAAGGGCAAGGTTTGACTGAAAAATTGGACGGGAGACTGAAAATAAGTTAAGGAGTCTAACGCGACTAATTCCAAAAAGAGCGCTTCCAAAATCTAGATTTCAATTTTTACTTCATTTTCTCGATCGACACCCGCGAGTAAACAAACGTGTTGCTGGATAACGCAGCTAAACCGAAAACATGCAGTGCAGCAACGGTGCTCGCAGAACATGAATGTACCAAGGCATCCTACCAAGAATCGGCTACAAATTATTGAAGTAGACACTACATTTCCAAAATAGTTAGATTACATGGCACCATTTCCAGTTTAACAACGGTCAAGTAATTTACACATGTTTCACTGAAGAACTAGTTCCTAGGAAACGTAGCACCTGCGTACACATCAACAACGGTAAGAAAGGCAACATTTTTTAAACACCTAAAATATTCCAATATTATATTTCGAATGACCCAACACCTATTTCTCAAAACATTACCATTAACTTTTTGCCCATTATTACAACGAATAAATATGGTTGGGAATTTATATCTTGCTTGCATTTTTATTGTTTTACATATTTCATAACAAACATCCCGTTGGTTATTTGACATACTAGGCGGTAAATATTCACTTATTAAACCCGGGTATTTTCAATACCTTTTTAACAACAACCTCGTGTCTTAATTAAATTAAACTCCTTCTAGAGGTAATTTTATTTTAAAAACCCGATCTCTGTGTTCGAATCGGCACAAGAACGCGCCTAATATCAGTCGCTTCATCGCCTCAAAAAACAGTGTAAAAGAATCTATGGTTACTTAACTCTCTTCATGGCTTGGCTTTTCTACAATTTCATATCAAAACTACAATAGTTATTTGACTTAATAGACGGCAAACAAGCAGTTAATCGATTGTAAGCCTTTAAACAATTTCATTTATCCGAATCTCTGTGTCTGTTAGCCTGTAAACGTCAAAGAAAAAGTAGACACTAACTTGTAGCCTTTGGAAACTTTCATTAGCTCACCATTTGAACACCCCCCTGCACTGACAAACAGCTGACTCGATGTTAGGAACCTGGAACTCTCAATCTATGTCAATAATCATCAAAATAGTTCTTTGTCAAACAGAAGGCCTTACGAGAGCGAGCATACGCACCAAAATAATTTGCATGATTTCCTTTGACAAGGAAAAGCTTGTCAAAATGTTCTTTTTTTTTAAACAAATTAGCTAATCACTGAAAATATCCAACCAAAAGAAACAACGGGACATATATAAAACTTAACCGTTTGCGACAAAAACTACAGGTGAACAATTTGGAGAGGACGGACTGCAATTCACTTACAAGTTCCGACTTTTTCCATAAATTGCTAATTCGATGTTTACAAGCTTAAGAACGAAAACTGATCCAAGAATGTTCTACTAGAGGTTCTAAACAGGCGGTAAAACTAATTACTTTAACACTCAATAGCGTTTTTAAACAAGGAATTTTGTAGCTATGGTTATTTCACCAGCTTTTTGGCTGCGCTCTTCGGCGATTTCAAAACAATCATACCGTAGGTTATTTGACTTAATGGGAGGTAATGAAAACTTTGATGCTCATTATTTTCTATCGAGTACCTATGGTTATTTTACTTCTCTTCAAAAACGTCATCATCCTGGGCTTGCTATTGGTTGTTTGGTTGTGAAAAATGCAAGAACCAATCATTAGCTAGAAACTGATTGACTTATCAATTCTCGACGCATGAAGAAAGAAAACCTCTGAGCTTGTGTAAGGAGAAAATAGATTGAATGTAAAGCATCGATGAAAGGGTTTATAAATGAACGGACTCTTCAAATGTTAACTTATCAATACTCGTCGAAAGCCTTACTTATCGTACAGTTCCAAGACTTAAAAATGGTATCGTTGAAATTCGCTGCAGTTATTTGTCTCGCGTATTTCACCGTTTTCGTGAACGCTGGTAAAAGGCCAACTTGCAAGACTGTTCTTGCAAGGTTGGATGAGATGGAAAGCCTATGTCAAGGTACTTTCAGAAATGTTTTCTACTTTGCCGATGTATCGAACGGTTTAAACCTGTCGTTTTCGGTCATTGTAAATCTCCAACTAGTGAGCAGCAATTAACGTACAGGTGTTTTTTACGATCAGGTGCCGATTCCGACAATTGTGATGGAACAGATGTCTGTACCGCCATTAAGACGTTGGAAATGAAGTTGGAAACGAAGCTGGAAAATCTCTTCGAACTGGTTGAAAACATCTCAATGTCGCTGCAGCCCCCGCCAGGTAAACTTGGAGTAACAGATCTTATTGGCTCCTCAGTCTATCGTTTCTTTGTCCCTTTTTTGTAACGAATGCTTTATATGAGTTGAATTTTCTTCACTTACAGCGTCTTCTTGCAAGGAACTGTACGACAACGGGTAAGTTAACAGTTTAAATTTTTTCACGTTTCATTGATTTTCATCATGCTTCTGATAAGGCCTAAGTCAATTAAATAGTGGGGAGGCACTGAGAAGCTTCTGTATGTGGGTAGCGAGAATATAACTGTCGCGGCTCAAAACCACTGATCGATTTTTGTCATGGACGCAGCGTTTTGTCCTTGGCCGGGCAAGAGACATCTTCTAATGAATGCAATAAAGGTCGAGATCTGATCATGAATTGTTCAAAAATAAAGATTTGCTTTAAACATCTCCAAGGATAACTTTCACTGACTTCGAATTGATAGCAATAATACACGGAAGCTTTGTATGATAGAACCTGAAATATCTTATTTTCATTTCATCAGTTTGCGAGAAAATAAAGACTACATGCTGGAGATTGACAGTGGAAAGATCCCTGTGTATTGTCACATGACAAGCGACATTGGCGAATGCGGAGGTGGAGGATGGACCATGGTCATGAAAATTGATGGCAGCAAGGTATGACAAAGATGCAAAGATGAAAGCAAAGATCGATCATGGTTTATTTAACCTCTCATATTACGCTCATTTGACATTTGGCATAATCGAAGGACGTTTAGTTTGTTAACGGAAAAAAGGCGGATGTCAAAAAATTGTCGTTCTTCAGTTGCTCGTTAAGGTTTTGAAAACTTGCTTTTTTTCTATGCAGCAAACCTTTCACTACGATGCCGACCTCTGGAGAAACAACAACGAGTTCAACCTTCCAGGAGGCGAGACTGGGTTTGACTCACAAGAGACTAAGTTACCGACCTACTGGGACACACCCTTCTCCAAGATCTGCCTCGGTATGAAGGTCGGCCAACAGACGAAGTTCGTCGTCATCAACAAGCAGGCCAGCTCTCTGTTCTCACTGATCGCTGACGGGCAACACCGCGCCACCTCACTGAGCCGTGAAAAATGGAAGTCGCTGATTGGTTCAGAGGGCTCCTTGCAGGCACACTGTAATACGCAAGGCTTCAATGCTGTGGGTACTAATTCTGGCATGGCTAAAGCAAGAATCGGCATCATTGGTAATCAGGAAAATGATTGCAACAGCTGTGATTCCAGAATCGGGTTTGGCACAGGAGGAGCCAGCGATGACTCCAACACTTGCGGAAACGAGGCAACCCACTCACCAGATAATGGAGACAAACACATTAAAGCCATGGGATTCATCTTGGTGCAGTGACAAGAACGGCCTCCCCGTCTTTAAAGCAAAACATCTTCTGCTGTTTACTTAACTGCCGATTAATCCAGCAGATTTTGTGTGTAGACTTTTAGATAAAAAGAGTGCTGTAAAACAAAGAAAACATGGTGCTGGGAATAAATAATGTTTCTGACTTATTTCATTGTGTTTTGTATCACTGACGCGTTGACTAAACTTGGCACATCTGAGAGAACGCAATCTCATATATAATTAATAAAATTAGCTAAGCTGCACACTGAAGTATCAAAAGCAACGACCCGAATAAACAGCCTATTTTTCTAAACCTAAATTGAAAAAAAAAAAAAACTGCTAGTATCTGTGTTGGCACAAGAAGAAAATTTCTGCAGTTCTTGAACGAGTTATTCTGAAATATTTCATGACAACAAAACGCAGATCAAGATAGTCATTGGAAAATGACAGCAACCCAGTTTGAAAGTAAATTGCAGACAGTTTAGAAATGACCAATCTATTCTATTCTGTTTCGCTTCACTCGATCAGCCGATTAGAAAACATTACTATTATAAGTAAAGGAGACAAATAATACAACAAACAGACGAGGGAGGCACCAGCAATAATCGAGTTTATCTCCAGAAACTGAGACACGCTGAATACGGGTTACATGCCAGAGGAAATACGTATGGTCTAATGAACGCGGCTCGACGATCTACAGAAGTAATTCGCTGTCCGAGAGAGAGCAAATGCTTGTAGCTAATATTCGACTCACTCCACTGTGTCGGTAACTCAGTGGTAAGAGAGTGAATCCCCCATATAGGCTTCATACCAAAAGTAACCCCTCTTAAGTTATAATTATTTTTAGACATTGTGCCTAGTTTTTCTAGGATGTTACTCGCGCGATGCGTGGACAGTCAAGCGACTTTCTCGCAACTAGCTTAAACGAAATGACGGGAAAGTGGCGAAAAGTCATTTTATATGTTTTGATTTTCAAATCACGTTTTATCACAAAT
>NW_028301552.1:8985000-9015000 GCF_042242905.1 Orbicella faveolata | reverse complement strand
AGAATTATCTAAACATCTAAAGACATTATTCGATTTCCCGATTTTAAAAGTTCTGCATTTTCTTCATGCAGCAATTTCTTGGCTTAAAATTTACCTGTTACCTCGGCCTTTGAGTAGTTGTTGTCGTTGTCGTTGTCGTTGTTCCTATTGCAGTGTGAGCTGCCGAATTGTTGAGTGAATAAGAACTACATAATAGATATTTGAAGCGTGATTCTCGCTTAAACTCAATTAACCAAAATAGGGGGGGGGGGGGGGGGGGGCCTCCCCTAGATCCGCCACTGCTGAATTTCAGGCTGCATACGTACCTGAGCAAGGGCAGCATTAACTGTCTCACTTATAGCGCGAGAAAAAGCCTCCGAAATCGATCGGGCAAGAGACGCTGGGTCAGTCATTCATACTTTTATTATTTCTAAATAATGAATTTACATACTCAGTGAAGTTCATTATTTCTAATTATTATATGGCTGCGTCTCACAAACACTAGGAACTACCGAATTCACGAATATTATTGGCTGAAATCGATATTGACCGCGGTCTAGATTTTCCCATCTAGACCGGCATCTAACTAGACCGGTTTCATTTTGCGTTGACAAAGTAGCAAACTAAAATACAAAAATGTTCACCATTTTCTTTTATTTTCTTCTCAATCATTTATGGCACTGCCAAAAAGCCTGATGACAAAACAAACAAGTAAAGAGAACGAGCAAATTTCGGCAGGTTTAAGTTAAGCTCATCGCCGTTCGCAAGCAAACTGTCGGCAAACCAGTTACATTAAACGAATTAAAGTTTTCTTCTTTGCCATATAATAAACATCTTAGTCGGTCTGTATGGGAGAATCTTGACCTCGGTCGTGTGTACAGACCTCACTGCGTTCGGTCTGTACTCACGACCTCGGTCAAGATTCTCCCATACAGACCTCCAGCTCGGTTAATAAGAGCTAAGTAATAAATTTACATTCGGCGAGATGAAACTTCATTATTTCTAAATAATGAATTTCTAAATAATGAATTTACACACACGGTTAAATTCATTATTTCTAAATAATAAATTTACAGTCGGCGAAATGAAACTTCATTATTTCTAAATAATGAATTTCTAAATAATGAATTTACACACACGGTTAAATTCATTATTTCTAAATAATAAATTTACAGTCGGCGAAATGAAACTTCATTATTTCTAAATAATGAATTTCTAAATAATGAATTTACACACACGGTTAAATTCATTATTTCTAAATAATAAATTTACAGTCGGCGAAATGAAACTTCATTATTTCTAAATAATGAATTTACACACTCGATGAAGTTCATTATTTATAAACAATAAATTTACACTCGGCGAGGAGAAATTCATTATTTCTAAATAATGAATTTACACACTCAGTGAAGTTCATTATTTATAAATAATAAATTTACACACTCAGTGAAGTTCATTATTTATAAATAATAAATTTACACTCGGTGAGGTGAAATTTATTATTTCTAAATAATGAATTTACACCCCCGGCGAAGTAATTTATTTATAAATAATGGGATTTACAAACTTTATGATATGTAAATAACTATTTTAGAGATGACCTGATTTATAAATAATTGAAGTTGTTTAGTTTATTATTTATATATAATAACTCTATGGTAAAAGATTATTTATAAATCAGAACGTACCTAAAATAATTATTTACATATCAACGGACAAGTTCTTGTGTCTTATTTATAAACAAATTTTGTGGCGTTTCCAATTATTTATAAATAAGGGGAAAATGGCATAAATTCGGTCTAAATAATAAATTTACAAACGGCGCCCCATATAGCGCGAGTTCGATTTGAAATCACAAGTACGATTTCAGACCAAAATTGCACGACATGAAGTTCAATTGCCACTTTATTAGATCCATTTTGAAATCGCACAATTTTATCGCCTTAATTTTTAGACTTTTGGTGTATTGTTCCAGTTGCCGGTTTGTTAAAAAAAAAAGCGGAACCGGAAACGCCTTTACGTCTCATTTAGTATGCAAAACGATGTCATGTGACGAAAACTCATCCGAGCATGACAAAGAAACAAGCGGTTTTGAAGTCAGAACGAAAATAGTCTGCTTCAGGTATAAAAGTTCAATTCTCGTCGCCTGAATCAATGATGGAAGGTCTTTCTTTCTTCTGTGGTTGAGGCTGAGACTTTTCATTGTCTTTGGAGAAGGAATTTGACGGTGCATCCTGCGTAATTCTGCGATGGATTTCTTTTGAGTTGTGAAACTCCCTCGAGTGCACGATGCCCAGTGGATGGTAGGTTTTTTTTCTTTCATACCGTGTAATGGCATGATTTTAAGGGAGTCCAGCTCGTTATCATCTCCGTTTCTTTTTGTGACCTCGGCGAAGGACTCAATACTCAGGACCTTGTCAAGTTCTTGCGGCGCCATTTGTTTCAAGATATTTCCAAGATGGCGGGACTAACACCAGCTTCGTAAGACGTTCATTCATTCACTGTTTTGTGGAGCGGGGTGTATTTTGACTATGTTTATTCACAGCGACAGAGTTGAGCTCTTTTGTTGCTTCATTTGAAACTACCAGAAACCTGGAAACATCTACCTTCTTGAGATGGCCCTGAATTTGTTGTTGTGTGGTTTTCGTTTGTTTATGTTTTACTGGACTCGGTATCATACGGATTTTGAGCAGATGTTGAAGAAAAATCGCCAAAATATTCGGCAAAATGGACACTGAAAGTTGGAAACTTCCATTAAAGTAGGTGTTCAGCCTGAAGGAGCTGATAATCGTCATTTAGAAACTGTAATTAATTACATTCGTCAAGTTTTTTGGGAAAAAAACCCACAATAACAACAAAGTTTTGGCAATACTAGTTGCTAAATTCTCCACACAATGGCTTTTTGCCTTTCATTTTCCTGAAATTTTATTGTTTACTTTAAACTAATATTGAAATCTGATTTGTTGTTTTATTTTACTGTCCCATTCTCAATGGCTGAGAAAAAGATGCGATTTAGAGCAAAAAATAGTGCGATTCGTGAATAAATCGCACCATTGAGAGCCAATCAGATTCCAAGGATAACCAGTGATTTCAAAATGGATTTAATAAATATTATTAATATTCTGCTTATGTGAACTTGTCAACAGGCCACGTTCAATATATCAATATCCTGACATGGCTCCGAGGCTTTCAGAACAAAGATCTATATTTGGTGTTGTTTTCTTTGTATTCAAGTCTCTTTTGAGAATTGAGAGACAAAAGAAACTTAAAAGAAATACACCTTTTGATCCGAAAGTCTCGGAGCCATGTTAGAATATTGATACATCGTGCCGCGCTCTCGAGTGAAAAACTGGGCAGCTTAAAAATTTATAAAAAAAAAAACGTTTACTGGCTATATGAAGTTAAAACTTTAGATCACTTTCCTCAGCTGTCGAAGAGTACTTTAAGTATGAAAACAGCTTGACTTGATAAGCGAATGATAAAACAATTATTGAAGACGGTTATCGCAAAATATCGTGATTTGACTGTGTCTCGCAGATTAGTTATTTGCCTCAGCTTTCGACTTCGGCAAATAATTGATCTGCTCGCCACTGACAAATCACGATATTTTGGTCAACTGCGTCCAATAATCGTTAATTATTTTGTTTTGCCAGAAATAAAAATTACGATGATAAAAAAAGCTCGCTGTCAAAAATTACGATACGAATCGTTTCTCCTCCAAGTTTATCTCCTTTGGGCTAAATCGATCAGTTATCTTTCCAACTGGCCGGGGATGGGGGTGGAGGGGAGGGGGGAAGGGATAGGTCATACGAATAACAATTACGACAACTTACTTTGTTTCCAAATCAACTATGGAGGCATTTCCACTCCCTGGCAGAATATTTACCCAGAACATCAAAGCAACACAAAGTAGTTGATATGTGGAAATCCAGAACATGAAGTAAACCAAATTGATTCCTCTTCTTGACATTTCATTTCGCATTTTCACACCTTTTTCCGAGAGCACTGACGCTAAGGCTGCCGGAACCTGGTTTTGGAAATACAGTGGCAAGTTAGAAATGATCACAAATGCTGGCCATCTGAGGACCGGTAGCGGGGAGGGGGGGGGGGGGGGGTTACTTCCGTATATGGGCTATTTGCGGCCCCAAACGGGTTATGGTTTTGTTGTCGTTTTGGTCACAAATAGGGTATCGATTTTGGCCATTTTTGTTCTCAAATAGGGCACGGTTTTTGCGCTCTAGTCTTCAATTCGGTGTATTTTCCAAAGAAGCTACTTTTTCATCATTATCAATATATATAAGACCATCAATAAAAGCCCTTCATAATGCGTTTAACATCGGTCTGAACTAGGTGACTAATTATAAGACTGGTCTGACACAGGTTATTGATTTACCGGTCTCGCCTGGATCTTCTTGAGGAGACTAGTTGCTTCGTAAATCGTTTATATCGAGAAAGCGTGACCATTTGCTCTGATGCTAATAAAACGAAACGTTAAAACGCCCTGTCACAAATGATTGAGTCTGGGTACATGTCTACTCCAGTCCTGAAATGGCCGCGAACCAATGATGTCTCGAATTGAAACCGGATGCCTATAAAAACATCAGCGCAATAGCCCAAACCGCTGTCAACGTTTTAACTCTCGTGGTAGTGACTTGTGGTCATCATGTTGGCAATAAATACTTACAAAACGTATCGTCATTATCACGGGCCACAATAGGTTCACCACACCATGAACGTTTGGAATGAGGTACACGACAGGAGAAAGCGTCACAACCACGGCACACAATAGTTTCCTAATGTTGGGCGTCTTTCTTAAAATAAACCGTCTAGAAACAAAACAAATTGATCAATATCATGTTTTTTATCTCGGGTGCTCTGCTCTGACGAAGAGGCACAGTCCAAACTCTTCAGCAAGATCAACAGTGGTTATAATCACAGTAGGCATTATACGTATTCTCGGTATAAGACTGGAACTAGCATGCAACCGAGGCTGATGCGGGGAGTCTTTTCAAATGCAAATAACCTTAATCTCTTTTTAAGTTCCCTCCACACCACATCGGATGAATTTAAAAACGCAAAAATCACCGGTCATTTTCGATTTGTGTTTGAGGAAAACTCAGTCAGGGAAATCAAATTATAATCGTGACTACTTCGTTTTCGAAAAGATCAGTCTGTTTTCAAAATGTTCTCTGTCCACACTAAAATCAGAAGCTGGCGTTTTCAAATTCCTCCAGTTTGAAGAGCGTTTTCGAAAAGCTCCGTATTCGTGACGGATTAGTGTAGAAGGAAGGCCCAACCGCAAAAATAGCTGCGTTTTCAAATTTCTCCAGCGCAGTGTGGACTCTGCCTTTTGCAGTTTTTTAAAGACAATAGGGAGATTAAGCAAACTACGACGACGACGGCGGCAACGCGAACGAGAACAGAAGGTTTAATGAGCAGAACAATAGCTCTGTACGTGTGTTATAAATCTTTGTACATTTTTTTGCCGTCCTCTGCAAACAAACAACGTGAAATGACCAAGTTCAGCGTAGTCTGAGGAACGCGAACGACGACGGCTAAGCTTTCGTATTTTCATTTGAAATTGAACGCTGTCATTGCATATTTAGCCTGAGCACGTTTTAAGAGCCATCGCATGCACTCTCTTACACTTGCGATCTGGTCAGTTTTCGAATTCTAAACGTGGTCCCTTACGAGGCCTCGACAGTATAGATAAACAACGATGAAACAATATCAATTGCTTATTACACGAGTTATTTGAGGGAGCCGAAAGAACAGTTTTCACTCGAGTATCGTAAAATCAAAACCACTAGCTGTAATCACAATGGAGTCCCCTATATTGTGAGATCTGAGTACGAGATTATGCACGGACAGTCCAATGAACCAATCAAAACTTGAAGTAAATACATGGAGTTGACGGGAAGTGCGGGAGAACGTGTGCAGTGCGAATGATGCACAATTTATATTTGATCTTATTTCTGATTGGATAGAAAAATGGCGCGAGTTTTTTTAGCCAATCGTGTAGCGTAGTAATGAAAAACCACAGGGGACACGACCACTGTATCAGCAATAACATAATCATTTACATTCATTTACATTCGTTGTTTACCTGTGTTCCTGAGCCTTTTTGAGCCGTTTAGAAGGGATTTGACTAGTAGCGATCGCGGTTTACATTTCAAATATCATCTTGCCTACCTCTTTGTAAATATGACGCTTCTTATCATTATCTTCATTAACTATTAACTTCTCATGCGCTGCCGTTATAAAACCTGAGAATCTCTCCCCCGATGAGAGTGAATTGCGTTCGAGAGAAAGCACTTCTAATCGGGCAATGCAGAAAAATTCGACCCCCCCAAAAAAAATTCTTCAGGGGCGAATGACGTCCTCTCTATGTTTCTTTCGAGTGTTGTACAGTATTGCGGACTTTCGAGTGTCGAGGCAGCCTATTGTGGACCGTAGCAGATAAGTTGTTCGAAGTCAGTATTAATGGCATTTAAAAACCTTGCAGACATGTCTTCACGAAATGTGTACAACTTTTCGTACGATCAGAAAGCTGTAGTTTGGCAGCGTTTTGTGTACCCTCGTCTCTTCGACCGAAACCAACGCTGCTTTCTGCATGCTGAATAAATCAAAGGAGGAAATGTGTAGTTTCACTTCGCTGGCCTAGATTTCTGTGCGCAAAATATGTAACATAAACCCAACGAAAGTGTTTACATAGGAAAAGAGTTCAACTCCCACAGGATTGCTTTGGTATACCAACATGTCCTCCCTTTCATTGTTTCGGAAGTGAAAATGCCCTGTGGCTGTTCCCCCAAAGCAAAGGCAATTCAAAGTCGTGTTCGTAAACAGAATAATTGTCCTGATTTTGGTAATAAAGGCACGTCGACTCCAATACCGACGGAACAGACATCGTTTGTGTCGATTTACACGGTCAGTATAAAAAATTGACTGCGGACTGCGGATTGTGGAATTGTGGAATTGTGGAGTGCGGACTGCGGACGGCAGACTGCGGACGGCAGACTGCGGACTGTAGACTGCGGACTGTAGACCGCGAACTGCAGACTACGGACTGGGTATAAAACACAGACTAAGAATTACGGACTGGGTATAAAACATGGGCTCAGGTATAAAACGCGGACTGCGGACTAAATGCGACCTACCAACTGCAGTCCGTGTTTTATACTGACCGGTTGTAACTAATATTTAGCTCTTATTAACCGAGCTAGAGGTCTGTATGGGAGAATCTTGACCGAGGTCGTGAGTAAAGACCGAACGCAGTGAGGTCTGTACACACGACCGAGGTCAAGATTCTCCCATACAGACCGACTTAGCTCGGTTAATAAGATGTTTATTATATGGCAAAGAAGAAAACTTTAATTCGTTTAATGTAACTGGTTTGCTAACATTTTGCTTGCGAACGGTGATGAGCTTAACTTAAACCTGCCGAAATTTCCTCGTCCTCTTTACTTTTGTTTAGTCATCAGGCTTTTTTTGGCACTTCCATAAATGATTGAGAAGAAAATAAAAGAAAATGGTGAACATTTTTGTATTTCAGTTTGCTACTTTTTCAACGCAAAATGAAACAGGTCTAGATGCCGGTCTAGATGGGAAAATCTAGACCGCGGTCAATAGCGATTTCAGCCAATCAAATTCGTGAATTCGGTAGTTCCCAGTCTTTGTGAGACACAGCCATATAATAATACGTAATACATGTATAAACGAGAACAAATCCTCTCGTATGCACGTGCTTCGCGCCTAACAGCTCAGGCACAAAATGCTCTTCCTAAAAGTTTTGCTTTTTTTATCATACCAAACCTACCAAAACTCAAACGCACTCTTGACGATCACATGAAAACTCGAGACGTAATCGGAGCGTCGTATTTACAAAGCGGCAAAAAAAAAAAAAACTGCCTTACACTTCCTTTTATAAGCAATATAAACTATACCTTTTAAATACTCAATATTACTCTTCTGCATTATGATTTATTCATTTAACTTGTTTATTTCGAATACTTTTGTTATTCACATTTTACTTCCTTTATTGCATTGTTTCTATTAATTGATGTGCCTTGTCTTTTATTTTTGAACGTGTCAGTGACCAACACGATAGCATATGCTTCGTTGGTCACTGAGCACATTTTGTTTTGGTTTTATTATTATTATATTTTCCTTATTTTTAATTAATGAATTTTTTGTAATAGTGTGCGATAGTGAAATATGTCTGTAAATAGTGTCAATTAATAAAATCTGAAATCTGAAATCTGAAATCTGAAATCTGAAATCTGCAGACAAGATGATATTTGAAGTGTAAACCGCCTTCGCTTCTATTCAAATCTCTTCTAAACGGATCAAAAAGACACAGGAACACAGGTAAAAAAAGGTATATTTATAGTAAATGAAAGTGAATGATTACGTTATTGCTAACCCTGTGGCAAAACCAATTACTTTTCGACACTCAAATAATTTGACTTTAAAAATATGCTCGTATATTTGTCCTTGGACACTATCTGTTCCTCGAAGCTCACAGTTCGCTCTCGGAAAACTGTTCACTTCTCGGAAAGATATCTTAAATGTCCACGGACAACTGTCCGAGCATATTTCCTAGGAGGAAGCTATTCGTTGTATATTTACACGTTGTGGATATATAAACCTGCCCCAAGAGTATGAAATTTTAGTGTTGACATGAATTTTCTCCAGGGTTAAAAACTAGCTTCCAGCATGCATGCGGCCACACACAAAATACAACTTGAGCAGAGAACAACAGTAGAGTTTTGGCTTGTTACGATCGCGTGACTATCACGCCATGCATCGCGTGACACGGCGAGTGATGACATGAGAAAAATAAATAAATAAATTTAAAAAAAAAATAGAAAAACCCACCTGAATAAAATAATTAAAGGAATCTTGCAAGTTCCAAGAATTGCTTCTAGTGATCGCGGCGTTTTCTCTCTGTTACTTGCAAAAATCGCCAGCACACCGTTCAAAGCACCACAGAGGCCTACCAAAAATAACAACAAGTGTGGAAAATTCCTTTCCGTCTCGCCGAGATCTTTGGGAGAAAATATACGAATCAACAAAATCGCCAGTCCGAATATCACGACAAACGACAGACTTGCAAATGACAACATAAAATATCTGTCGACAAATGCCGCAGAGCTTATTTCGTCCTTTATCGAATCGATCCATAGAGGTAACAAGATGGTTTGGCCAAATGAGCTGCCCAACACGACTAGAACAAACAGGGCGTTTGTCCAGAGGAGGCTGAATTCCCATGGTCCAATCCTGAATGTATTTCGCCTTTCATAAGGCGTTGGAAGAGAAGCAATAGGAATTAACGGTGAACTGCTGGTAGCTTCTAACTCGGTCACGTTGGATTGGCATTGTCCTCTCTCCGCCGATTCCATGATGGCTGTTTTGGTCGACGTTCCTTGGCTCGGTTCATCTAATCTGTTTGCTAATGGTGAGCTAAATATTCGAGAAATCGATAACTAACACATACCTGATGAGGCTGGTGAATCACGAGAAAGTCGTGAATTGTAAATGTTTTTGACATTTTGGGTCAAATTACAGTGTTTGTAGTTGTACCGGATGTTGCTAGAGTCTCGTGCTATTCACGTCACGTCTACCATAAATTTCCGAGGTCATTTAACCAAACGGCGTGCACATGATTAAATGGAGTTGAGTTTTTATCTTACACGTTCTGCCGCCCTAAAACGTGCGTTATTTCCGGGGGATGAGGGTAGCTCCCTGAAAAAAAAAAACAAAAGTTGGGGGGACGAAGGCGGAGGGGAGGGGGAAGCGAAGGAGAGCGGAGGGGAACACCTTATGAAAAAGCCGGGGATGCTGGTCGGAATATTTGAATTAAATCCCAAAACGAGACCAATTTCTATTTGACCTGTAAACAATACCACTAGCCTTCAGAACGGTCCGACAGTTTTTTCCTTATTATTTCTTCAAGTGCAACCCGAGATACCCTGAGGGCTAAAACTAATGGCTAAATTGGTGGCGTTTCGTTCTAAACACCCTAAGTGAGACTAAAATCCGCGTTTTACAACCCTTAGGGACACGACGAGCATCCCTGACCTTAACAAAAATGAAAAGCATTAAGAGAAAAGTCTTCAACGTGAAGAATTGAATTATAAAAATACAAACTTTGCGATATTTTCTTAGGACTGACAACCTCGTTCCCAAGGGAAAAGGCCATGGGAACGAGGTTGAAGGACTGGTGCACTGTTGCTCTCAAGCGTTATTAATGAAATAAAAAAAACCGAAAAACAACAGAGTATAGCGCTCGAAAAAACACCTAGAATATCCCACTTAATAAGGCACTAGGAAAAAGACAACACTGTTTAAATTCTTTGCTTTCTTCATTTAGCAACGATAAAGATTTCGGTAATGTTTAAATTAAAAAATCAACGACAACAACAGAGATGCTTCACTATCTACAGGCTTGTCCTTTAGATCGATCTGATGTAATTTACATGTCATTAGTTCTATCATACTGGCTGTCCGAGTGCTGTGTGTGTTGTGAGGATATTTTGTATTTTAAGCCTAAGCTACTTTACATTGTATGTAAATTTAGTCAACCGACCCAGCTTAATTTAATCTTTGATACTAAACTGACCTCAATTGGCTGTCTGACTCCACTCGGCCCGTTGGTCATTGCAGGCACCCAGTACGCCATTTAACTTAATGATTGCTAGTAACTTATAATGTAACTATGATTACAAATTGGTAATATTTACAACAACACTGCTAAAATTGTCCTAAACTGTACCGTTCATAACTAAAATTTGCTTTTTCTTGGCCAACGGATTAACAAACTAAAATGAATGACTTGTCCGAGTACTCGTAGCCGGTGCGATGGTCGCGTAGCAGCATATTACACATCTATTCGTCGTTAATTTTCTGCTACCTGAAGGCACTCCTTCAATATTAAATCAAGAACGCTAAATTTCTTCTCTTCTACGCCTTTCATCTTTCAATGAGATCTCTGGTGCCCTATATAGAGAAGGAGCAGTTAGCAACCTCGGCTCTTACTAACCGAGTTCTACCCCAGGTCCGTACTGTAAGAACTCAGGTACCGAGACAACCCTCTCCTTGAGGCAAATTTGTCGAACGTTTGTATGCCAGAGGAGTTTACCAGCTCCTCAGGCCGATCTAGCTCGATTTCGGCGAGTTATCGTTATCTGGGTTTTTACTGGTAGGTAACTCGGGGGAGGGTTGTCTCGGGTATCCGAGACCATGTCAACGGGCCCTTGCGGACCGAGAATTTCAGAGGAAAAACAAGAGGATCCACAAATTACAGTGCGTACCAAGAAGACGAGGATAGTAAGATATTTATTTAAGAAATAGAGAACCTGTATGATTTAGATAGAAATTTGAACGACTAGTAGATTTATACTCAAACAATCGGATTATTCGCTCTCGATTTCTATGAGTTATAGCTGCGCCCTCGTCAACTATCACGCGATAGAAATCTCGAGCTCATAATCTAATTGTTTAATAAAAACACGATTTTAATTTAAACCAGGGCGCGTATTTAAATAGGGCTATTTTCTAACATGATATATTCATTAAATCTTTGCTGTGTGCCCAACGGTTTCGGGAAAAAATTTCTATTCACATGGAACGTCTTAAAATATTATATAAAAATAACATTTAGTAAAACCAGCTAACCAGTGGTCATAGATTGTGAAATAATATGTGAAAAAGGTTTGTCTTACCCCATGTTGTAAATTAAACTGGCGAAAAACATGACCACGAGGGCCGCACTGCTAACTACACCATCTGACTTCCATGTGAACTTTTCTTTGCTGACGAACGCCAAGATAATATATCTCAGTGGCATCGTAAGAGACTGAAATGAAATGAAACAGTGTACAAAAATCGCTTGACTAATTAAATAAATATTCAGCTCTGGTGAAACCGAAAATGAGTATTGCAGTGAAAAGTCTGAGGAATACAATTCTCTTTCGTATATGAACCCTCACTGAAAGTGATTTATGATTTATTATTAATTTATTGGCAATCTTTAGTCAGGGATGATGCTGGTTTAAATGAAGCTCTGGGTTACTTATTAAATAATTAGAACTTACAGGGAATAAGTAAAGTGAAGAAAAAATATTTTAAATATATTTACTAGCGGTTAAGAAGTGGGATTTTGCTGCTTTCTTAAAATTTAGCAGTCGCATTGCGCACATAAGATGGCAAGCTATTCCAGGTTTTTGCGCCATTAAGCCTGAAGGAGTTCTGATATTTTGGTGTTCTGGCTAGCGGCAAGCGCAGGAGATCTTTATTCCGAGTATTGTATTGATGGTACTCGTGAACAAGCCTGAATTCAGTAACTAGATAGGCAGGCTGCATTATAAACTTGTCTACGTGTAAGCGTCTTCATGGTCCACTTTTTCCTTTCACACACGAAATGGCTGAATAAGATCTCAATATTTTCAACTTCTCTAAACAGCTGAAATTTTATTTGCTGTCTGAACAACTTTCTGAAACTGGAGACTGACAAGAAAACTTTCGGGTTACTTCAGTCTCCACACTCATATGTGCATTATTTTTCTGTCCTTTATTTAAAATTATTATAGCGAAGCTCCGGCGGAACTAGGGGCCGCCAAGCGGAGCACCATAACTACAGGAACAGAACCACAAGCATGCATAGAAATAGAAAACCATGCAACTCTTTTTTCATGGTCAACATGGCTAGCGGCATGGATCGCGGGCGAGTCGCGTAACATGGCGGCCATACTCCAGCTAATACCAAGTGATGCAGTCTTGGTTTACAGCGTAAATCGTTGATATTGTACATGCATATCATGGTCAATTGACACCTGTCAAAATAAGGTATCCGCTGCCCAGTATCACTTGACCATATCGCGGGCTAAGGTTTTTTATTTATTTATTTATTAACAATTACACTACTTACAAAAAAAGTACAGTATACTACTTACACTACTTACAACCCAATACTACATTTGTTTTTACACAGAACGGAAAAAAAGAAAGAAAGACTACTTCAAAGGATTAAGTAAAGAATTAACTAAAGGTAAAACTAAGATAATACAAAAAATAGTGTAGTCGAACACAAAACCCTAAAATATAAAATATAATACGTTATTACAAAAAAGGAAGTTACTTACAAGACGTGTTAAAGGGCAGAAGCATTTTCATACAAGAAGTTTTCTTTTAAGACGACTCTCAATAAGTAGTTTTTGTTCAATTTTAACACAAATTCAGTAATATTGCAATCTTTATAATGCGTTTTCTGGTAGTATAGGCAGTACTTTGCAAATAGTAAACAATAATTAAGTTTAAGCTCATTATTCCTTGAAGTATTTAGATCTGTTCTGAATAATGTTTCATGAGAGGTTGGAGAAAAAGCGCAATTGAATTTTGCATTAAACCAATCAACAACTTTAACATAAAAAGTTTGAGTGCAGTGGCATTCAACGAAAGTATGGAGAATAGAGTCTGGCTCTTTACAGTATGGGCAACTGTTTTCATCATTTACACCATAGATGCACAGCTCCTTCTTAGTAACAGTTAGTCTATGGAGTAACTTAAAATTGAATTCTCGTAATCTGTTTTCATGGCATATTTTTCCAATGTTATTAAATTTTGCCTTCTAATCAATATTCCCTGATTTGAGTTCTTTTTCCCATTTTTTTGGGTCCTGTGGCAGTACAGGTAGTACCATTGATGTAGAGCCAATAGTAATCCTTGCACTTCATTTTGTAAAGATCAATATTTAATGACGGCGTCACGGGAAAGGTTGTTTTATCAGCTGTAAGGTTTTCTCGCCTGCCTAAGGATTTTGCCTTATGTAGTAGATGCTTGGGAACTGCCGAAATAACCTGTAGGTAGCTTAAGAAATTACTTTTGCTCTTAAATTTGTCCTGAAATGATTTAAATGTTAAGAACTTTCCATCATTGTCCAAGATGTCTTGAATTGAGATGACGCCTTTTTCTTTCTATTTTTGTAAGAAGCAACTATTTCCATCAATCAGAATATCTTTATTGTTAAAGAGAATCAACTTATGACCATTGTCGTGTTGATATAAATTCCTAATTTCCAGAAAATTTGCTAATATTTTCCTGTAAAAAACTGGAATTCCAGATTTCTCTAAAAATTTGTGATCGTAATTTCATCGCAGAAGGAAATTTAGTCCACCATACTTCTTAAAAAAATGAGATGGAATAGATTTCCAGGGTTCTATTGTAGTTTCGTCAGGTATCAGTAGCCTTGAGATCCAGGTTAACCGCAAAAATTTAAATAGAATATCTGAATCAGGGGCCCGCAGTCCCCCATTTGTATAGTCTTGGCACATAATATTTCTTTTGATCTTATCTGGTTTCTTGTTTCAAATAAATTCTTTTTTTTTTTTTTTTTTTTTTTTGCCATTAACCGTTCTCAATTTCGTTTGTTGCCCTTTTCCTTTCTGTTTTTCTCGGCCCTTTTACACTGGCTACCTTTTGCGTTGCATGTTCTCTCTGGCCGCCGTGAAAAGTTGGATGTTAATTACGGGCGAAGCCTAGAAATGGACCTTGATCAATCACAGGCGTAGTGGACCATTTTACCACCGTTTTAGCACCAAAACTGATAACGTTGTTTTTTCGATTTGCGACGTCGGAATGTCGTCGATTTCCAAACCTGACCATTGTACGGAAAGGCCTAGCCTAGCACTACTATCTGCTTATCAAGAATATCTGATGACATTTCAATTGATGACGTCACAAGTGGTACAAAGAGCAGGACCATTAATTACGCATATATGGGTACTTGGTATTCAAAGGGTTAACGATATTCGCCAGCATGTTCCTCCATTGCAAGCTAGTTCATAACCTTCGTAGCAGCGAACGAGCAGGTAGGGGAGCGAAGGAGCGCGCCTGGGGTGAGTAAAAAATTGGGTAGAAGTGGGAAGGAGGTGAGGAAAAAAGGAATCCTTCGCTCGCCTCACCGCCCGCTCCCCCCCCCCCCCCCCCCTCTCCCTGCTCCTTATTTTTCGCATTCGCTCGCAGTTTCGTTCCATTCGCGTGCTTTTTTGGAAACTGTTCCCTTACGGGACATAAGTGTCAGCTTTTTGCCTGTGTTCCCTCGCTCTTTTGATGTCGAAATTACACCGGTTATTGGAAGTAAATACTTTATTCAACGAGGCTAGCACTAAAATAGTATATAAATACCACCAAGTCAGTGGCCCCACACATAACATACAAAAAAAGTTAACAAAAAAAGAAAACATCATAAAATAAGAACATCGTCACTATGTACCTAACGCCCGGCTCAGACGTCGAACTTGACATGTGCCGAACCTGATATCAATTTGGGACGACCCAAATAATTACGTTCGGCAGTTGGTTCAAACGTCGAACCTGATGAAGGGCCTCTTCATACGAGCCCGGTCAACTGGGCTGGCTCGGTTTCCGGGATCTCGCCTCGCCACTCTTTCCTTCGTAAAAATGTCGATGTGTTCATATGAGAAGCTGGGCTGGCCCGGTTACCGAGATCTCGGTAACCGGGATGAAAATTTTTCCATATGAACACTCCAGCCCTGGTAACCGGGACGAAACTTTTTAGACAAAATGGCTTCGCTTTCGCAACATAGCGCCAACAATGGCATAATTTTTGTCTTGTATGTATTTCCACTTTAGAAGTATGCGAATTAGCTTTATTAGTAAAGTTACAAGAGTCCACAAAGCTACGACAGCCACGAATGACACAAGTCTATGTTCCACCATTTTGGTAGTGTTTCTTAGACTTTATCCCTTTCGACCAGGCTGAAATTTCCCATATGAACAGACAACAAAATTCGTCCCGGTAACCGAGTCAGCCCGGTTACCGGGCTCATATGAAGAGGCCCTTAGTTGGACTTAATTGCAAAATTAAAAGAGGGACTATTGGTAACAGCGGTTGCTGCTGACCAAAATGGCAGAAAAAATGCGGGAAAGACAAATTGTAGAAATGAAGAGCTTGTTTTTCTTGCAAGTGCGATCAAGGAGGGCAGAAGAAGGAGACTTCAGATTTAGTTAGCATTAAACAACCGAAGACGAGTCTTCAATTTGGTTAACGTTTACCTTCTGTTATTGGTTATTCCCAAGGGAACATCACAGTTCCTCGTTCAGCTCGTTGTTGTCTTGGTTTCTTCAAGATTCATTTATTTTGTTATTTTCTCTCAAAAACACGACTCACAGTACGCCACCGAACTGCCTGCTTTCCAACCCGCTACACTCTCATCGTTTTCCACGAAATACGGCTGACACCGTATACAGAAGTGGTTTATGCACTTCAAGGAAGTACATTTCGTCCTCTCGAAGTAAGAGGAACACATATCTTCTCGATATTTCCGCCATTTTGTTCAAAAACGATGACGTCACGATAATCACGTGATTTCCCTGACCGAGTTTTCCTCTAACACAACTCCAAAATGACCGGTGATTGTTGTGTTTTTAAATTCCTCCGGAGTAGTGTGGACGGAAAACATTTGATGCGTTTGCAGAGTGAAAATACTGTTTTTAAATTCCTTCAGTGCAGTGTGGACGGGACCTCGGAAATGGTCTGTTACACAGATTATCACCCTCTTTCATCTTGAACTTACTATTTGGTATAGACCCTCTTCATAAATGGCTGGTATTAAAAATTAGTCCAACTAACCTCGTTTTTGAGTTGATATTTCAAAAGAATTTTTACTCTCAAACGATGTTAGTTAGGCTAATTTAAATGTGTATGCAATCATTTATGACTAGGGTCTATACTAGGTCAGAAACTACTGTGGGTTTTCCTCACCTGGACAATAACTAACCACGTGGCTCCCTCAGAGTGACGCAGTAGATTCACTGATCCAGCGTAGGTACAAACGTACAGGAAAATAACCAAAGTTCCTATCATGGCTGGTTCTGCTGCGCCAAAGCAAAATTGTAATCCATACAACCAACTACAAGCATAAATTAAAATCAAGGAATAGGCAGTAAATATGCAAAATACCTGATCAAGAGAATATGATCTGGAGTCATAACCTCTTGGCCTGATTTAACCTTGGTTCATATATATACGAAATTTATTTCACCAAAATAAATGATCTTATGTAGCTTGTGACGTAACTAGACCTATTACTTGGTTGGGGGAGTTTCTGTCATCCGGGATATAGATATCGCTAAATGTGGTCCACCTTCTCTTTTGCGCAGCATTCTCAGCAACTGAAGGGGATTTTCCCACCCTCCATACCCCATTTTCTCTATTTTCTACATTAGCTGGCGGTTTCTCCCCTACCTTTGCTGGGCTAATTCTTTGGTATGTTTGTAATTTAACTTTCTAAGCTTGCTATCAAAATAAACGGCCACACCTGTGGCCAATATATCCCACTTGGGAATGTTGAGTTTTTTTACCTGGCAAACAGAGCTCAGCCAAAGCGCCACCCGTATGAATTATGTGTATGCTGTATTTAAGTTTGAGGAACAAGAAACATAAATTTTATGATTTGATAAAGTTCGAACCAGTCTGTACTGCTACAGTACTGTAAGATATAGAACTTTTCGTGCCTAGGCCATAAATGTGCGGGAATTTATTATTTATTCCTCTCGCTAGAGAAAGGAAAGTATTTTTTAAATGCATGATTCCGTAGGAAATGAGCCTTACTGTAGACCAATGGTGCGTTAAATTGACCAATCTCACATCTCGCGTGCTTTCGTGCTACCTGAGTGTTACTTAAATCTTTCAAAAATATTCAACATTTCGAGAGGATCTGTTCTACAGAAAGGCTAGTCAATACTTCTCATTTAAAAGAATTGTTAATTAGCTCTTATTTAAGGAGCAGGAGGTCTGTATCGGAGAATCTTGACCGAGGTCGTGTGTACAGACCGAACGCAGTGAGGTCTGTACGCACGCCCGAGGTCAAGATTCTTCCATACAGATTGACTAAGCTCGGTTAATAAGATGTTTATTATATGGAGCAAACAAGAACAATTTAATTCGGTTTATGTAACTGGTCTGTACTAACTGACATTTTGCTTGCGAACGACGATGAGCTGAGTTTAATAATTCTGCAAAGTTTGCTTGTCCTCTTCATTCACTTTTCTTTCTCATCAGGCTTTTTGGCACTTTCATAAATAAATATTGTTAGATGAAAAGAGTCAACGATTTTGCATTTTAGGATACATCTTTTTCACTGCAAAACATTACCGGTCTAGATGGCGGTCTAGATGGGAAAATCTAGACCGCTTTCAATATCGATTTCAGCCAACCAAATTCGTGAATTTGGTAGTTCCCAGTCCTTGTGAGACAGAGCCATATAATAAACACCTCATATTAATCAGGGGCGGATCCAGAAATGTCTGAAAGTTGGGGGGGGGGGGGGCTGCACACCCTAATAACTTTCGACGCCATCGGCGGGGATGGCAAGTGCCACAGGCGCGAAATTCTAGGGGGGCACCAGGGTCATCCTTCCCGGAAAAGTTTTTCTGATTTTACCCTCTAAAACGCCATTTCCAGTATTCCTGACAATTGAAAAGCGTTTGTGAAGGCGATATAAAATCTGCAGTTTACCAGTGCTACTATGACGAAATTCGCATCTTCCCTATCTAAGCCATTTTAAAACATAAACAAGTAGTCTGTATGTAAGAAAAATGCTGTTTACTATTTTCAAATAGCTGGTTTTCACATGACGTCGCTAAAATTCAAACTACAAAACTATTGATCTTCCCGAGATTTTACTCTGTTGATGTATAAGAGCACCTGAAAACTAATATTCATACAAATTTTCGCTCCGAATGGGTTCTTGGTTTTGTAATACACTACATTTGAATTTCTAGGCTTTTGCGTGACGCGGCATTTACATGACGGCCTAGAGAGCTGTCATGATGGTTAAAAAAGTGACTTATTTCGGGGAATTTGCCTATCTGAACAGTTCATGTCTTAGAAAAAGTATTATTTTAATGTTCTAGAGTTCCTCGAGGGATAAATTGACGCTTTTGTAACAAAACTCAGTGCCAGATGTTTCTGTTGGTTTCCGGCCGCCATGTTGGTGGCCATACGGATGGGCACCAGTATGGCGTCTCCATACAAATCTCTATAAATTTGGGTAAAAAAATTATCCGCATATCTCGCGTAAGAAAAATTGCTGTGATCAGAAATTTGGCGAGAGTCTTTGCGTATTTACCTTCTTTCATTTCCCAGATTCTGGACTTCATCTATCGACCGGTTTTGATTTTTATTTTGATCTATTTTGAATTGCGTGACACTGAAAACCAGCAATCTCTCTTATCGTTACAGAGATATTCAAGTTTTTGAAATATGCAAATTAGCCAAGTGATTGATCAAATGTGATGAAGAAAGATATCTCAGCCAATTTGTATCAGAAATGTTTGATTTTTTTGCAGTAAGATTCAGTTTTGTCACTATGGCAACATACTGGGTTCCAGATCTCCCCAATATTTAAGGCTTTCTGGCCACCTTTGGCGTTCCATTTAATGTTTGCCAATGGTGCCTCATCTGCATGATCCAGCCAGCGTATAAATATATTAGGTCAAATTCGTGGCCTTTTTTAATGTTTTTTGAGCTGAAAATCACTAAAATGTTGAAATCAAGTGGGCGGGGACTGGAAAAGAATGAGTTGCCATGGGAACATAATTTTTATAGCCGTTGGTGTGTTGCCTGTAGAACTATTAGTCTACCAAGTTTCAATAGTCTGTGCGGCAAATTGACCGAGATAGCTTTACTTATATACTTGATATAATATCGGGTTGAGTGTATGACGTCATCAGTCATCTCATTTACATATTTTACACATTTTTAAAACTTAAATTTCTCCGGAACTAATCTAACATATTTGAAAACGGCAAATGGAATTTTTATTATTTCATGGAATTCTATGCGTGCGATAAACCTAAAAAATCAAGGGGTGCAAATTTGATAATAGTACAGGAGCACTTAATCTCAACCGGAAAAACAAAAACAGCCGTGAAATGTACACTTACTTTTCCTAACTTGACAACCAATCAGCTGGTAGGAGTTAAACAACTACGCATAAAAGAGGTTTATTCTATTATTTTCAATGAAAATGCGAACAAATATGTGTTATTTCTTATCAAGCTACGATGGCCAAAGAAAAAGATTATTTAAATAATAAACAATTGTGGCTCAAAGGGAGGGAGGTGGCGGGGGGGGGGTTTACAACCCCCTCAACCCCTCCACTGGATCTGCCTATGTTAACGGTCCGTAACGTAAGTTATTTAACGAGCAGTCTTCTTTTCGAATCATTTCACGCTTCCAACTATGTTTATCCCTTTTATAGGCTAAATCTTTAAGCTATCTTTTCGACTGGGCTATTCGATTAAAACATTACAACTACTTACTTGCGTCCAAAATCTTCAATATTGCTACCGTTAGTATCCTGGGTTGTATTTGTACTTCCACTCGCCGGTAGAATATCTACCCAGACCAGCGCCGAGGCAAGGAAAAGGAACTGATATGTAGAAATCCAGAACAGGAAGTAATGCAAGTTGATTCCTCTTCTTGACATTTCCTGTTGCATTTTTACTCCTCTTTCCACAAGGACGATTGCCATAGCTGTCGGAAGCTGGTTTTGAAAAAAATGTTTTCAGATCTTTATTGTTTTGCTCTATCTACCCTGTAAAAAGTCCCAATACATAGCAAGAAATAACATTACAAATGAAAAACAAAAAATAATAATAAACAATACCAAATTAAAGCTCAGTTTGCTAGCTTTAAAGTGGCCTGCATAGACTTTCTAGTTGGTCACTGGCGCGAACAAACAACTGGCAAAACATATTTCATATAAAAGACGCGAGATACACCGCACGCTGTTATTGGTCGTTGGGTGTGTTTAGATGAGACAAGGGAAGATCAAGGTAAGAGATTGAATTCCCCATATAGGCCTTATAGACCTTATACCCGAGGCAATCCCTCTGAAGTTGTTTCTATATATGGTACCCCGTGTTACTCGCGCGTTGCTTGGATATTTTCGTGGATGATTTGTGCACGTATCGTTTCAAAGCGAGGGAAAACCTCTGTGCTGTGGGGAAGCCTTCTTTGATATTTTCAGTGAACATCAAAGAAGCAAATAAGCTTCGGCCCGCGATATGTTTTGATACATTTCGAAAGTTTGGTAGAAGTTTCGAATAGGAGACAGATGCATATGTCCCCTGCGCAAACAATAACAACTGAATAAAGGGCAGAGAGGTGAGCAGCCAAACGAGTGCGAAGCGAACGAAAGCCCGAACACAACGCAACCGAACAAACAGATTGTCGAAAGTACAGACAGAAGCTCTCCGCCTATTAAAACAACAAAAGGGAGTTTATGCAACAACGACACCAACGCTAAGGACAACGACTTTGTGTTCAACCTACGAATCTCGCAAAACTTTGGAACCATTCAGTTTGCCTGTCACTACCAGAGATATCCCAAATAGAATACACTCTTTTATATGAATTTATTTTAAAAGAATATCGAGGCCGAAATTTGCGAAATTTTAAGAATAATCTTTTAAGAATAATTTTTTAAGAATAAACCCGAAGCTAAGATTTTGAAATGAATATAATTTTGTGTGTTGAAAATTTGTTAATACAGTTAATACAATGGTATGTTTTTAACTAAGCCGTATGAAATTCTTCTCTTCTTTAAACGGCAAATTAAAACTAGCCAAAAAGCAACAAAAGCAGCACTAGCTGTACAGTAGTTTCGATGCTAATAACATTTCTGCAAGAGGTACTTTAACACCGTCTAGGCACCGAATACATTTGTTCGCGCCAAAACACGGGCACGTGACACGTTGCGTTACACGTGATCGAGTGACCTTTCATGATTCGTATCGTTTTTAGTGGTTGTGTCGCATTACGTTGTTGTCGTTCGTTGAGAACAAGTCGTCTGAAAAGATTTACCATTTTGTCGTCTTGAAACTACGTGAAATCGTCCTGAACAACATTCGTAAACAGAAATGTCACACGCTATAATCTAAGGATTTTCACGAGGATATTTTCAGCCTAAAATCGGCAGAAAAAATAAGAATATTCAGCCTTGGCCGAAAAAAGCAAACCAATTTTCTTATAAACGAGAGTGTATGCATGACAGCGTCAAAATTCGAGAAACATGAAAGGAACTAACAATACTTACACAACTTATTGCGGCCATTATAGGTACTGTCCATCCAGATTGCAGCTTTGTTTGTGTTTCGATGACATAAACAACAGGTGTAACTGTCACAACCACAGCACATATTAGTTTTTTAAGGGTTGGCCTCTTCTTTAAAAAAACCCGCCTAAAAAGAGAAGAAATTCATCAATAGATTTTTCATGTGACGTCATCATTTTTTAAAATCCAAAACTAAAGAGCCACCAAAGTTTTTATCCTCATCAGGCATAAGAGGCGTTAAATTTACATCTGTTTACAATTTTACGGCTAAATAGTGTGCTTCGTTTTGAAACCAGGGCATTTTTAATTTCAGAGTTATGGCGGTGCGTGGCACAGAACCACGGTAGCGCTTGTCGAAAAATATATACTTATCTCATGATATTTAGTCTTTTTAGAAAGTAGAGCATTAGGAAAAACGCTTATGTAAATGCTTGTTTGTTCTGTACAGATAATCAGTCGCTTAGATAGCCTCTGAGTAAGTTCCAGATGTTTACACTGTTTTCCGGCCGCCACCGTACGAAAGGAGGTACACCAACATGGCGTCTCCATAGTAGCTCCTAGTGTTCTCTGTAAATTTGTACAAGATACTTCGACGAATTTTTGAAGTTTAGGAAAACGTTCAGACCTAAATTTTGGAGAAGTGTCTTCTTTATTTATCTCATATAACATCACCATTCCTTGACTTTATCCACTGAATGTTTTTCGATCTATTTTTTCCTTGCGTGACAGTAAAACGCGGATCTGTTCTGACGAAAATTGACCCGGTACATCGTAATCTTAGTTACGCTTATTTTTCTGAGTCCACCGGTCCACCGTGGGCCTTACTTTTTATTGAACTTCTTGCGAATCGTTACGCAACGTACAATACTCAAGGAGCTTTGCGTGACGCCTCAAATAACGCCTGGGGGACTGGGGAAGATACACTCATTTAATCAAGTCTATACGCGTTCGTTGTAATTAGTCACCACATTAGAAAAGATAAACCTCAGTAAGCATCACTTATGCTGAAGACCACAAAACAATTCAACCGTATTTGCCAAAGCAACTTTAGAATTGTCGGAGTTTGGCCGATTTCACTGGGACAACCCCAAATTAATAATAAGAAATTAACCTACCTGGCTGAAATAGTTAAAGGAATCGCGAAGTTTTTAAGAATTGAGTCTAGATGTCGAGGAGCTTGGACCTCAGGTTCGCTTGCCAAAACTGTCGTCAGCACTTCGCTCAAGGCATTACAGAAGCCGACCAAGAATAACAAAAAGTGTGGATAATTCCTCTCCACAGAACCCAGGTCTTGGGGTGAATATATACGAATGAACAGAATCCCCAACCCAAATATCACAACAGACGACAGACTTTCAAAAGAAAGCGCAAAATAACTTAGCGCTGAACTATGCGCATGTGTGTTTCCAGCTATTGCCGTCGAATTGATCCACACACGCAATGAGAGGCCTCGACCGGTTTCGCTGGCTGCTACGACAAGAGCAAAGAACACGTTTGCCCAGAAGAGGCTGACCTCCCAGTGTCCAATCCTGAATGTATTTCGTCTTTCGTAAGGAGTCGGAGGAGGAACACTAGGAATTAACGTTGAACTGCTGCTCGTTACTGACTCGGTCATGTTAGATTCATATAGACCGCTTTCCGCCGAATCCATGTCAGTTGTTCTGGTCGCCGTTCCCTTGGATGGCGGTAGGTTAGTTTTTACTGATGCTTGACGGTAAATTCGTGAAACCGAAAGTATTCCGCTCTCCAAGAAAACTCTGAGTCGGCTTGCTACTCACGAGGACGTCATTAACTAATTTGTTACCAACTTCTCAGGTAAAAGTACAGTACATATGAATAGTGTGTTCAGCTAGGGTCCCATGATATTCACGCGTGCATTAAAGTAGGTGTACTTTCGTTATTTTCTACGGTGAAAAGGCCATATTCGTATTCTCGGTACGGTATTGAACTGGAACTGCATGGAGATTGCAATGAAGGCTCATGAGGGGAATATCATTAAAAAGAGATTTGTGTCATTTGCATTTGAAAAGCCTTCGGTCGCCAGCTAGTTCCAGTCCAGTACCGCGAATACGAAAATGGTTTATTATTGGACGGGAACATCTGGGAATTCCCCCGTCAACATGTGAAAAGCACGGTCACCATACGGTTTATTCAATGGCTGTTTTAGCAAGTCTGACAACGAAAAGTAAAAGACACTGCTAATTTAGAGAACTAAGTCACTTAACTTAAAGGGGCTAGGTCACGCAATTTTAGGCAATTTCAGCACTGATCAAATGGTCATAGAATTAACTAAAATATCACAAAAACGGCTCAAAACTATAGGAGATCTCAAACAAAACACAGGAAAGCCAAAAAGGGACGTGGATGGACAAAACTGGAGAGGATTAAAGTGGATTGCATTTGGGTAAATTTGAAAAACGTCGGCCCACCTCTTTTCAAATTTATATCAGTTTATATCAAAATGTCATTTACACAGCTGGAAAATCATTCTCAGTTGTTATGTGACCGTGATTTTGCAAATGAAAGACTTTTGCTCCGCCAATTTGACGTTTAGAGCTCATAATTAACAAAAACAAAATTACCTAAAATAGCGAGACCTGGCCCCTTTAAAAACTCACATGCTTTAGGAAACAGATTAATGATCACAAGCATTTGAAGAGAACGAACTCTCGTGACCTTCCTCTGATGGCTACTGAACTCGTGAGACGTCATTTATGGTTGAGGAAAACGAGCGAACTATAGAATATGAATGCGTTTTTTCATGATCCGTTGTTTCGTTCAAACTTGGCTAAGTATCGAGGTGCTCTTTCCAATCGCACCGAAGAATTTTCGTAAAACGAGGGTCTGAATAGGGTTAACCGACTAGCGACAAGGGGCGAAAACTATTACTGACTACCGAAAAACCGAGGAAAAAATTGCCGACTTGCGACAAAAAAATTCTAACCGACAACCGACATGGTCCGACGTTATATTCAGAAAGAACAGCATTTTGAATTTATTTGTAGCTCAGGAAATGTTCAGATCCTTTGGACCACATTAATTCCAAATTTAGTCAATTTTTCTGAGAATTGCCTGTCTTCAAATTACTTAAAGTCCTTTTGGGTAGCAGCGGGGGACTCATTTCTAGAACAGCGGCTCGTAATCGAGCCGACAAGACGCCCTGCTGTTGTATTTTCACTGTGCGTTGTTTGTTCATGCGGTTGAGCCATGAGTGAGATTGTTAATAAAGTCATCGTGTGTGTTTTTCCGAAAAGGTGAAGAGGTCGCCATCGAAAAAAGCAGAGTTAACGAGGATTAAGTGCAATCAAATAATGACTTACTGCAAGTTTTACATTTCGTCTAGAGTTTAAAGTCTTGAAACTGCGCAAATTACGTAACAAATGTGAATAACTAACTTGCATCCTTAATAATTAATTGAGATTTACCGACAACCGACAGAGGTCGAAAATTTTAACCGATAACCGACAAAGTAATGAAATTTTAACCAACAACTGACATGTGGATTCCCCCATTCAGACCCTCTAAAACGTGTGAATTAAAATTTCCGAAATGGTTATACTTTTTGACTACAAGTGACGCCTACACTTAATTAGTACTTCGAGCCTAACGTGAGAAATTAGTACTCCGAGGTAGGCGTTAGAGGAAAAATGACGGCCGGACACGAGAACTGAAGCGAACTTTGATACCGTGAAATCCCAGGTTAAAGCCCCCCGATTACAAGCCACTCCGGATATAAGCCCTTCTATTTGCTAACAAAGATATTATTCCGGATATAGACCCCCTCGGATATAAGCCCATCTGATGTATAAGCACGTTCCTTTCGCGTTTCTTCACAAGCGTCAAAATTTTCAATCAAAAGTTATGGGCTAATAGGGTAATAATGGGGTAATAGCTATAAATGTAATGGTATGTTAGCTTAATTCGTTTTTCAGATACATCTTATCTCGTCGTTCCGAAACATTTTACGGTACCATACGAAAGACTGTGAACCTCGTTT
Source organism: Orbicella faveolata (assembly GCF_042242905.1). Lineage (NCBI taxonomy): Eukaryota > Metazoa > Cnidaria > Anthozoa > Scleractinia > Merulinidae > Orbicella > Orbicella faveolata. The sequence continues at coordinate 8,988,882 of NW_028301552.1, read as the reverse complement.
CGCAACTACAGATCTTCGCAGTTACATGGTACGTTCAGGTTTAGAAAACACCGTGTAGAAAGTGCGCACTAATAGCTCTGCTTCTTTAACTCGTTACAGCGCATCGATTATAATTTTCCTTTGTCCTCATTGGCCAAAACTGATCACGTGGTACGATCTCGCGCGGGCAGTATCAGGTAATAGACTGCACACGCGCGACCATTTAAACAATAAAGTGTGTATGTCGAGGAACTATCGGCTGATAGTTGCCCAGCGGAAATTTGATGTTCTTTAATGTTTGCCCAATAAGCAAATCTTCCGTGGCAAATATACTGGTTTTAAAAACTTCAAATTTCCAAGGGGCAACTATCAGACCGATAGTTTAGAGACATCAACACTTTGATTGCCTTTATTGTTCACCGCTACCTTTATTGTTCACCAGTGCCCACTCAGATAAGTGTCTCATAAAACGCAGCCCCTCAATCAACTTCTTACACGAAGGTAGAGTGAACTCACTCTCCAATGTCAATTTTACAGCTCGATAGCGTGCTTCGAGTGGCCATGGAAACCAGAGCATTTTGAATTTCAGGGTTATGAAGGTGCGTGACACAAGACTACGATCGAGTTTGTTAAGAATATTTACTCACGATTTTGAGCCTTTTTTAGAAGTTAGAGCATTAGGAAAAGTGCTTATGTAAATGCTTGTTTGATCAGTACTGATAATCAGTCACCTAGATAGCCAAAGTAAGTTAAGGATGTTTACACTATTTTCCGGCCGCCATATTGTTGTACCACAGATTTACACCAACATGGCGTTTTCATACTGGACTCTGTAAATTTCTGCGAAACATTTCGACGAATATCTAAAGTTTGGGAAAACGCACAGGCCTAAAACTTGGAGAAGTGTCTTATTTAGTTATCTTCTATGACATCACAATTTCTTTGCTTTTTCCACTGGATGGTTTTCGATTTATTTTTTTATTGTGTGACAGTGAAAACGTTCTATAGTAACCTATAAAATTGTTCACTAATGGTTGGACCGATGCCATTATTTTAGCATCACCTGACTAAGAGTGGTATTTTTGATCCATCCAAGTATAAGTGATAGAAAGAGCTTGAATTTTTTGTGAGCCTTCTTATATCTATAAATCACCATCAATAACAGCGCATATGTAGTACATAGTTGTGGTCGACACAACCTAAGGTTATTAAACTAAATTTATATGTACACACAGATCTAAGGATGGAGACGCAAAAAGAGAAGTCGAAGCCCTAACCCTTCTCTTATTCAAGCACGAAAATGTCATGCCTTCCCTTTCCGCACAATGACCATGCCCTCCTCGTTTGAGTACAACTGGACCGTCACCGCTATGTGACATACATCGCGCGTTCTGTCCAAACCATTATCACCAAAGTCTGTAAAATCTATTTTAAAATCTAAAAATCGTTGGAAACTAAAACAGAGAAATAAAAAACAACTTTGCTTCGTTTTAAATTGGTATATAGTCAACAAGGAATACCACGTAATACCATAATATAAGTATTTGTTTAGTGTATTCAACGGAAGTTAGCCCGAGTAATTAAATTCCCTCGCTCAAGAGAATGGAACCGAAATATTCCAAACTGATGACGTAGCACGAGAGGGATCAATAGGGTGTCTGATTGGTTGTTCTCGGTTTTAAATTTTCGCGCTTAAGTATCAACCAGTCAGAGACAGCTCTGTAACGCGACGTCACTAAGTAAGGAAGTTTTCAGGTCTTATTTCAAACGTCTCTTGAACGAGGAGAGCGTTGAGCTCGTTACCATGACTACAAAATTAGGAAGGACTTAAACAAAGTGTAGAAAATTTATAGTCTCAAATGGAGTAACTTGGCGAGTTAGTTTTGTTGGAGAGAAGAGGTTCTTCTGCATCAGGATCTGAATGGTACTGATCGGAGTAGTAAAACTCTTCTCGGCGATTTTCTTCAGGTTTTAGAGAAATCTCTGGCGCGCTACGAAAAAAAAGAACAAAAATAATCTTATTTGTAGGAACATCATCTCAAAGTCCCTGCTGCCATGCGAACTCCGGCTAAACTTGGTAATAATATAATGACCAATGAGTATGGCAGACTGAAAATCTTAAAATTCTTCACATAGATGGAAAAGATTAAGCAGAGACAAGTCGCCAACTAAGAGATTTCCACGCGGTGTATTACCAGATTAATATAATTATATAGGGTCAGTCCTGATCCCTCCAGTGTACTTTTGAGACCAAAATTCACTTAACAGGACGAAAGAACATCTGTATTTACACTGGAAAGGATGATTATACAAAGACAACCATCAAGAAACTAACCAAGGTACGCAGTAAGGTTTTTTTTTTTAATGAAGGGATTAAAAATGGATCGTTGTATTTGCATAGTCATCCTTTCAAATGTCATAGAGATGTTTTTTCGTTGTTTTATTTATTGTATTCTGGTCCGTGGACTGAAAGGCGCGCATTTTGTAAAGGAAAATTACAGCCCATGGTTATTTTTAAGAGTTTCATAAAAAAAGTTTCTGTTCAAAGCTTGCAAAAATATATTTCTTTTACTTATCATCGATTTGGACCAACGATCTCAAAAGCTGCTGAGCGGGTGCATTGGCAAATTACCACATAGTAAAGTAAATTATATTCGCCAAAGTCACTGCTTCCATTTTTTATGAATAATTTTCAGTAAATTGTTGTTTAAGGCCGTCTATTTCTTACCCCATGTTGTAGGCAAAAACGGCGGGAACCATGATTGCCAGTGCGCCGATGCTGAACCAAGTGCTCACGTGACCCTCAGGCTGCCACCTGAACGGTGACTCGTTGAACAAAGTCCAGAAGAGAAATCCCAGAGGAGTGACTAGGGACTAACAAAAAACAGAAAAAAAATCGTATTATCGTGTCATCATTTAGCTCAAAGACAGAGGGGTTGCAAAATAAGCTTAACACAGCTGAACATTGGGTCATATACCCTCCAAAGCAGCCCATCCCCCTTTGATGACTCCCTTGATCGTTTGCCTGCCTACTGAGCTCAGATCAGGACGTTTTTTCTTGCCTATGTACACACTTAATGGACTAGTCTCGCAGGGTTTATGGTTGTGTAGAAGCCTTGCACGAAGTTATGAAAGGAAACTCACAATGCGTTGCCTATTCAACGCATATCTACTCCACGAAACAACGTTAATCTCGCAAAGTTGGACGAAATATTGCCTAGTATAACGTTATGGGCGTTTAGCGTGTTTAAAACCGGATTGAACGGTCTGATCCGGGTTCGAACCCTAGGCAGGGTCTCTGCGTTGTGCTCTTAGGCAAGACACTGAACCCTCACAGTACCTCTCTCCAGCCTTGCAATGGGCTAGCGTCCCATCCAGAGGGGAGTAGAAATACCCCTATTCTCTTAATGCTACAGAAACCGGAGATAAGCACTGGCCCGGTAGGCCACTACGCTCAAATAGACTTTACCTAATATTTCAAACTGAGAAAAAATACAGTCCTTTTATAAGAATATCGTTTTACAGACCCACGCTGTCGATTTTAGGCTGAAGATATTCATGTGAATATTCTTAGATCATAGCGTACGACATTTCCGTTTTAGAATGGATCGGGGTATCAATAGGCCATATTGGTATTCTCAGTACTGGACTGGAACTAGCTTGCAATGGAGACTTAGGTAGAGGAATATCATAAAAAAGACACAGGAGCCCACTTTCAAAGACTCCACGCTTTAGCCTCAGTTTCAAGCTAGTTCCAGTCCAATGCCGAGAATACGAATATGGTGTATTACAAGTGTTTAGTGTTTTGATCTGTTACATCGTAAACGCACTCAATCGCTTCTCGTTGCAGGTAGCGAGGTCAAGATCAGTGTTGCATCAAGTATAACTCGTCATCAGTGTTCT
>NW_028301552.1:8962500-8980000 GCF_042242905.1 Orbicella faveolata | reverse complement strand
CTCTTGAGGTGAAAAGATTCGAATAAAAAGTGTTCCCAGTCCAAATATTACAACAAACGACAGACTTGCAAAGGATAACACGAAATAACTGTCCACCGATCTCCCTGAACGACGTCCATTTGTAGAGTCGATCCAAAGAGGTAAGGAGACATTTTGACCAACTTGACCGGCTATGGCGATAAAAGAGAAAAACAAGTTTGCCCAGAACAGCGGGATTTCTACATGTCCTATTTTCACCGTTTTGGCTTTTCCGTGAAGAGATGCAGGGTGCGTGGAGGTTGGGAAATCGGAGGCCAGCCTTTGTATTGTGGCTCGAGAGACAGTGCTGTTGGAGGGATCCATCTGTTTGGACCGTGGAGGCTTGGTTTAAATATTGTGGCACTGAGCAGACCTGAACAATCTATACAAATTGTTTTCTTCCTCAGTGTTTCAGCTGCGCTCACTTCTGCTTTCGCTTTGGCAAGAACGGGTGCTCCTTTCCTGAAATCAATTGCGTCATACGAGTCACATGCATGTTGTTGTTGCGCAATTGACGTCATAGAGCTATTGTGGCTGGAGCGCATAAGGGCATTGAATTACGGGAATCACCAATGTTACACCCCATTTAGGGAAAAAGAACCATGGTGCAATCATAGTACACTAAACAAAACTGTTGTGGTTTGACGTCTTACAACAAAAGTTAAAAACAAGCTAAGTGATGCAAATGATTGTGTGATTTTCTTAACCTTGGAAAGTTAAGTCAAGCAAGACTTGCATGCATTACAGCGTATCCATATTTGGTAATTGAATCACAAAAGGATGCAAAAACACGTAATTTCTGAGAAAAAAATGAGTCAAATTTGAAGGAAGATCGTTACGTGTTTGGGGATTTTTTGTCCAGAATTTGACAAGAAAGCAAGAGAACCGGCGAATCCACTCTGGTCACGGACTCACCGACTCCTTTCATGCACTATGATCTGAGTGAATTGGATCGCTTATCCTTATCCAGATCACCCCAAAGGAACGCACACTAATGCTTTTCTTTAAGAAAATCCAAGATTGGATTCTAAAATCCAAAAACGGATTTTGCGTTTCTTTACTAAACAGATTAATCCAAGTGTCATAAAAGTTTCAATTTAATTGTGTGACAGTTTATCCTATTTTTAAGTTGCGTGATTCAAGGAATCTGGGAATAATAGAAATCGGAAGCACGTGCCTGACAGTCTCAAATAGTTCAGTCGATGATTACCAGTTAATTAGCACCAGATTGTAAACGCGTTTCATCTTATCAACAAAACATGTAAGCTTGCGTGTCAGGTAATGATATTCCGTGATCAAACAAACTGTTGTAAGCCGATCAAATTAGGTTTCGCTAAGCTTCAATGAGTGCCGTATAGGCGTTGAGTCATTTTAGTACAAGTACACCGTCAGAGCGAGAGAGAAAAACGAATCTTTTGATCTTAAAATAAAATTTTGAAGTTTGCGAAGAACGACCTGTTGAATTGAGTAGTAAAGAAACGCAAAATCCGTTTTTGGATTTTGGAATCCAATCCATCGATTGGACTTTCTTAAAGAAACGCACTCTAGAAATTACTGTTACTCCTCATTTAGAGATAAACGGCATCCAAAAAATAACCATGGTGTAAATTCAATTGTCACCCCTCTGTACATGCAGTCAAATATGTGAACGGTCGGTTGAACTAATCAAAATCAAATTGCTGTGGTGGAAGTTTTGAGTGTTTTTTTTTCCGATTACACGACAAGAAAAGGTAATCGGATGACATCCCTGGTGGGTTACATGAACCAGAATTCGAGTTATCAGGGTAAATTTTTATCAAGGGAAACGAAATTTAGTTCCAGTTAGCGGGGAATTCGAGTTATCCGAGTTCGAGTTAACCGAGTTAAAATGACTGAAAAGTGGGGTCAAATCCAGGGAAAATGGGATTCAGTTCGAGTTAGCGGGGGAGTTCGAGTTATCCGAGTTCGAGTTACCGGGGTTCTACTGTAGTTCGTCGTCGCTCGTAGTTCGTCGAGTGTCGCCAGGTAGCGTGATAGTTGTGTTATTTTGAACAAAATATGCTGTTCCTCGTCAAATGAAACCCGGAATTCTCAAGTTAACTATTAGAAGAGGCCAAAGCAACTTTAGCATTGTCTTTATTTTTGTTAGCTGCGAAGAAAAAGGCTCCTACCGTGTCGTTTCGGTAGGGCAGCTCAGTTTTGACTGCCGCTCGTACTGCGGGCGCAGCTGCCATATGCATGGTAAGGTAGACTTTTTCCTGTTCAATTTCTTTGAATCCCTCGTCCCATCGTCCGTACATTCCAAACTTGGGTCTGTCCGATTTTGCTGGCAACATGAAGCATCGATTATTATGCTTTCGTCTGTTATACGTCACCATGAATTCCTAACATAAACGAATTGAGGTACCGGGCCTTCGACTATGCCAATATCATGACTGGGTGTGAGTCTAGGGTATTGTGCCTTCAAGTTATTGCAAAAATTCCAATCTTTTCCGGACAAATTTATTTCGTTTTCGGGTTCATGTTTGGTGAAATTGTGTAAAAACATACGTTAGAAGTGAACAAGTGTTACGAATGCAATCAAACTACATTAGTTTTATATTTATTGGACTTATTGGTCCACTTTTCCTGACACTCGCTAATTGGTCAAAAAACGATTGTGACAATTTAGTTGGAAATAAAGTGCTGAAAAAAAAAATACGGCATTCTTTTGTAAATACAAATGATGCAAGAGACCGCAAACGAAAATGCTGCTGGTATACGTAGGATCTGTAAAAAATCTGATCAGCCAAAAATAGAAACATAACAATGAAGCAAGGCTGATTACTACGTAGAAAGCTTAACGCGGCAACGACGTCATAATGGAGTCCAAACTGAAAGCCAAGAATTGCAACTGTGTACAGCTGTTTTGACCTGGTGGGTCTCATCAGCACGATGTAGCAGCAAAAAATAGAACAACCGGCTTGGGGACCGATTGTCTACGTTATGCTCATGGCAGTGACCTCATCAGATGAAATTAACAAATCGAATGTACGTGGTTTAGCGTTGTCTGTACTCTTATCGACAACGATCATTATCACAGTATCAACGTCAAAGAAAATGTTTTTTTCAGAGCGTGACCAGGAGCGTGACACACTGACGCGGGCAGCGTTGTCTGGACTCTTATCGACAACGGCAAATTAGCCAATCAGATTGCGAGACTAGTCAGAGCAATTGTGCTAAAACATTTAATAGACAATCGGTCCCCAAGCCAGTTTTTCTACTTTTGCTGCTTCACCGTGCTCACGACACCCAACCAGGTCGAAACAGCTGTCCACGGTTGCAATTCTTAGCTTTCAGTTTGGGCTCTATCGTGTCGTTGTCCGCAGTAAGCTTTCTACGTAGTGATCAGCCTTGCTTCATTATTATAAACTCTTTTGTATAATTTTTTAAGAATAATTAAGATAGAGGGAAAGAAAAAAGAAAGCACTTTAGGGGGCCTTCCACGGGGGTAGCATGTTCCCTTTCCCTTGAAAATTTCAGTTTTTCCCTTTGTTCCCTATTAATAAATTCAATTGTGTCGTAAAATTTTTCGTTTAAGTTGTCCTATTCCCTTGAAAAATTTGATCATATTCCCTTGTTCCTAAAAAACCCCCCTGGGAGGCTCTCACTTTACTCCATGTAACGCTGAATAACGTACGCTGTGTTGCGGTGTGATGTAAGCCAAATTGTATAAATATATCATTATAACGGAACGTCTGTCTAAACGTATACGTAACCATTTTGAAACGTTCTCTTGTTTGGAGTGAAGTTGAAAGATGAAAGTGTCTCTTATCTATCGACAAGCATGTAACTTCATTTTGGGCTTCATTAAATTTACTCTATTGCAATTGTTAACAATTGAGGTGACCTTCGCTATAAGCCTGGTGGTTTTTTTGTAGGTCTCCTCGCCGTCTTTTTGTTTGTTACTGTATATGGGCTTTCTTTATTTATGGTGTGGCAGATAAAACATGATAATGATGATGATGATGATGACGATGACGATGATAATGATGATGATGATGATAAATTATAACTCAATAGAAACGCAGAGAAAATGTTATCTATTTTTTTCAGAAAACACTATGAGAAAAACAAAGCAAAATCATTCGTTTATTTTGATTGCGATAATATAATATGCTTGTGCCATCATCGCATGTGTTTAAATCAGGATACAAAACAACGGATTTCTTTTCGAGTTTAAAAAAGTAAGAATTTCTACACATACTAGTTAAGTTTAAGAATAGCCGGTGGCCGGTGTGCGAAAAATACGAAAGCTCTAAGGGCTCTGTGAATCGTTGAAACTCAATAAATAAATTCATGTAATGTTCAGTTTTACGTGCGCCGCTACAAGGTTAATATAAAGAAGTGAACAATGAAGGCGGTGCATATACAGTGTTTATGTCTCGGGTAAGAGACGTTGCAAGAAGACCCTTTAAACGGTATAGCTTGACAAGCTGGTTTTGTTGGAGAGAAGAGGTTCTTCTGCACCAGGATCTGAATGGTACTGACTCACGGAATCGGAGAAGAAAAGCTCTTCTCGACGGCTTTCTTCAGGGTTTAGAGAAATCTCTGGCGCCCTACGAAAGAAAAATAAAAACAATCGCCTTAGCAGGAACCTCATCTACATTCTCGTGCCCAGAGCTTCCAGTTCTTTTGGTCACGTGATCGGCGAACTTGTAACAAGAGTTACACTGGGGACGAGAATGCCTTATCTCAAAGTTCTTTCTGTCATGCGCATTGCATATTTTCGGCTTAACATGGTGATCAATGACCAATGAGCATGACCGACTGAAAACGTTTGTCCAAGAGCAAGTAGAGACGTTAACGATAAGAAAAGTAAGTAGTCACTAGTTAAGAAATATTGCTACGGTGTCATGATCATCAGTGTAAATGCGATGTGGTTTTTCGTTGTTATAAATATGGGGGAACTCCCATATATTCTGTTAAGGAAAATCACAGCTCGTCGTTTTTAGCAGATAACCTTTCTTTTCACGTTTAATGTCCAAAAGGTGATGGCTTGCCAATGTACTCTTTTCTACCTATCGTCGGTTTGGACAACAACCATTTTTAAGGATAATTTTTCAGTAAATTGTAAAATAAAGGTAAAATAAGGTAATTCTTTTCTTACCCCATGTTGTAGGCAAAAATGGCGGGAACCATGATTGCCAGTGCGCCGATGCTAAACCAAGTGCTCACATGACCCTCAGGGTGCCACTTGAACGGTGATTCGTTGAACAAAGTCCAGAAAAGAAAACCCAGAGGAGTAACTAGGGACTAACAAAAAATGGCAAAGGACATCATAATCTTATCACCGTTTAGCTTATGGACAGCTAGGTGCAGAATAAGTTTAACACACCTGAAAATTGGTCATATACCCTCCAAAGCAGCCCATCCCCCTTAGATGCCAAAGCTTAATCGTTTGCCTGCTCACTGAGCCCACCTCAGGAAGATTTTTTGCTGTTGCGACAGAAAGTTGTTAGAGAAATTTGGTCCAACTTAGGAACACCACGCGGTAATGACCTTGTCTCGCACGGTTTACGTTGTAGAAACCTTGCAAGAAGTCACGAAAGCAGCCCCACTATATGCGTTGCATATGCTCCAGAAAACAACCTTCCGAACAACTTCGCAACGGCTTGTTAAAACAGAGAAACAAAGTGGGAAGAGATATTGCTTAGTATAATACTTTAAACTGTGATAGGCGCTAACTAGTGTGTAATGTGTAATACGGATCAAGCGGTTTGGCTTCGAACCCTAGAAAAGATCTCTGTGTTGTGTTCTTGGGCAAAACACTTTTGTCTCACAGTGCCTCCCTCTGTCCCGTTGTATAAATGGGTACTGGGAATTTAAGAGATTTAAAGGGGGGAGGAGGGGGGGTAGGGGTAACCCTGCGATGGAGTAGCATCCCATTCACGGGGAACAGGAATATACCTAGTCGCGTTACGCTACGGAAAACGGCGGAGATAAGCGCCTGCCTCACGGGCGACTATGCCCAAAATGGACTTAATATTTTAAACAGAGGAAAATAAGGCGATCTCTTCTACAGTTCAAGACCTTTACTGAAGTAATTAAATAACGTCATCTTGTTTTATATCGTTTGTTCTTACTACGACAATGGCCACCCAAGTAGCTCCCTCCGTGTGTCTTAACAGATTTGCTGATCCAGCATAAGCACAAACGTACATGAGAATAAACATGGTTCCTCTGATGCCACATGTGGAATCACAACCTGCTGCGCCAAAGAAACATTGAACTCCAAACCACCAACTACAAAAGAAAGATAGGACTTCAATTAGACTGAGCTAGGGTCCCAAACGAGGATTCTTGTGGAATTCGTAGGCCTTTATCTTCTCAAACTCACTAAAACAATTAACTGTTGGTTCTTGTCCACGATAGGCTCAATGTCTAGTCAAATTGCGAGCCTTCGTTCTTTGCCCCAGACCACCACTCCGATGATAGCTAAACTCCAAAAATGGCTAGAAATCGAGCTATGTCCCTGGAGACCTGCGACTACCAGAATGAGATCCTAGAATATATTTTTCTCTTTAATGAATTGGCGAACAGACAAAATATTTAAAGAAGAAAACATACTTTCTTCCAAACTCGCTGATACTGTCAACGTTTCCATACCAAGGCAGAATATCTAGCCAGAAAAGCAAACCAACACAAAGAAGTTGATATAAAGAGGTCCAGAACAGGAAGTAAACCAAGTTGATTCTTCTTCTCGATATTTGGTTTTCCATCTTCACTCCTCGTTCAATGATGACATTCATAACGGTTGCGGGTACCTAGAAATGTCAGAGGAAAAAACCTAGAGCTCGAGCCGTTTATACCACGTTACAGTGAGATAGCGCGGGTGATTTGAGCGGCCTGGGTTCGAGCCCTGACCAGGGTCATCGCGTCGTATTCTGCCTCCCAATTCAAATACGTTTCCTGACTGGAGGAGAACGTGTCACCTGCGTGGGTCAAACCTCATTAACTCCCAAGGGCGAACAAAACTCACTAACTCCCCAGGGAAGAAGACAACCTGAACTTTCGACTCGCACGTGATCAGGCCGTGCTCCTTGAAACCGCGGCCAATTTGTGAGTCAGCCGGCGTCAAGCAAACGATTCTTTCGCAGTTTTTTTTTTTTCTTTCTATTTTTGAGTTGGGAGGTATAACAAAATACTTAATGACTGGCCCCGCGCCGGGAAACAGGGAGTTTTGTTTCCCCTCGACCTCAATGTTCCCCTCGGCTTTGCCTCGGGAGAAGGGTCACGGGGAAACAAAACTCACTGCTTCCCTTGAGGCCAGTTATTAAGTGCTAATTACTCACACAGTGCTTCTCTCCACCCAGGTGTATAAAAAAGGTAATAGCGGAGCTCCGGCGGCCTCAAGGGCCACCAAGCGGAGCCCCATACCCATATAGGAAAGAAAAGGAAACCCATGAATTGATTTTCTCATGATTATCATGGCTAGCGGTGGGCGCGTACGAACGACGACGACGGAGTCCCGCAAGATGGCGGCCATGCTCCAGCTAAAACGTTAACAGAGACATGCAGCCTTGATTTATAGCCTCCTTCTTAGATATTGGACATCCATGTTATGGTCAATTGACACCTGTCAAAACAAGGTATCCGCTGACCAGTATCATGTGACCATATCGCGGGCTCAAGTTTTGAGCTCATAGCGGTAACGTGTTTTTTTTTTTAGTTGACCGCTGATCAAGAAGTGGTTTTCTATTGGATCACGGGCTCATGTTAAGTTAACTTGTTGTAAACGGGGCCGGGTTGTTCGGAAGCCGGTTAACGCTAACCCAGGATTAAAAGTTAACAGAAGTATAAATAATTATTGTATACAAATGTTCTGTTTTGTGTATTTTGAGATTATTCAAACTCAAAACAGAAGGCCAAACAATATATAAAACCTCACTGCAAAGTTACAATACTAAAATCAAAATTTTCGCTTAAGCTAGGTTATCTTAACCGGGCTTTGAACAACCCAGCCCAGGAGCTCCGTTTTTAGGCTTAGCTAAATCTATATATTAGCGAATTATTGCTGGGGGGGGGGGGGGGGGGAGGAGGGTAACCCTGGGATTGATCATCTAGCGAGAAGTACAAATACTAGTCGCTTCATGTTACAGAATCCGAGATCAGCTTGGGCCGAATGGGCCACTGGCCTGACGCAGAATTTATCTTGCCCATATGACAATGAAGAAATAAAAAAGCTTATTATATAGCTAGCTCCGCGAGCGGGCAAGATGAATCAAATCCTGCGCTCTCATTGGCTACCCGGGCGGGCAAGATGGGGCTATCTTGCTCGCTTGGGACTACCCGCCGTGTCCCGCGAGAAAAATTTCCCCGAAAGCAATATAATAAATCCTTTATTGCCCAAGCTTGTTCGGCCAAGATGGCTGGATATTGGCCTCGTTCTTTTTTTGCGAGTTTATGGACCTCGACTCCGTCTCGGTCCATAAACTCGCAAAAAAAAGAACGTAGCCAATATCCAGCCATCTTGACCTCACACTTGGTCAATAACCCATATATTTTACTTTTACAATGAGAATCAATTCGGGAAGTCGCCTTTTGCCTCCCTATCTAAAAGATTCTTTGTGCGAAACCATTCATGTGAAAATGCGTTCCGCCTACAGGTTCATTTTCATGCAAATCAAACTCATTTTCATGTGAAAGATTTTGCATCATGACTCGTTTTGAAGCAGAGGCACAAGATAACAACCGAAATGCGTATGTGTACAAATTACTTACAAATCCAAGCATGAAAATGAGAGGCCACATCACTCTTGAAACGCCATGAGCTTCGGTTTTTGTTTTCCCTGCTTTAGGATCAACAGCGGGAAAAATTGTTGGAATGAGGCAAACAAAAAGACCGACAACTACAGCGAGACCACAGAGCAGCTTTAGAAGTGTCGGCCTCTTTCGTACGATGAGCACCCTGTGGAAAAAAATAACAAAACGATCTTAGACACTGCGGCACGACGGTGGACTGTCTGCTAAAAAGACCATTAGTTCGTGCCTGTGAAATGCTACCTCTTCGCCACACAGAATACATACTTTATGATCTGTCAAGGGAAACTTATGAAATAGTCATCTGTTTTTCAACAGCGCGATTTCTGAAAACGAAAAGGCTGGTGCTAAAGGAATCGCCACCTTCGGCTCGGTTCGGTTCGGTTCGGTTCGGTTCGGTACCTTCCTGTGCCGCATAGATCGGTTTTCAATTGAGACTAAAACCAAAACCAAAGTATTGACTCTGGGCAATCACAAAGGATATAGACTATCCAATAAACCAATCAAAACTCGAAGCGGATACATGTAGGTGACGCGAAGCGCTGGAAAACGTATGTGAGCGAGACTCGATTGGTTTTGGTTTTACTCCTGATTGGATGAAAGCTGGCATGATTTGTTTTTTAGGCCAAGCGTGACTCAAGCGTGTAGCGTTGTAATGCAAAACCAATTACTTTTCGACACAAATAAAAACAACTCTAGTTTCTGATGCGGCTCAAAATCATTTAATATCACATCAAAGCAGAGCAATGTATTGCCTTTGGAATAAGGCTAAACAAATGTTTGATCATCGCACAGCTTGTTCATTGCCTAGCTGTGATTGCTAACGGAAAAACTCACGAGTCAAGTTGCGTTTTAGGTCGCTCCTTCTTAGGAATGCACTTCCTGACAACCGTGAAACTTTACTCCTACTTTTGGAAGTGGCCACTAATCGCGGACTTTGTTTTCGAGAATCTTTTCTATAACGAAATGATCAGTTTACCATTCCGTTTTCAATAGGGAGCTTAGGCAAACCATGACGACGACGGCAACGAGAGCGTAACAAAGCAAAACGTTAAATGAGGAAAACATGTGCACGTGCGTCATAAATCTTAGTACATTTCTTTGCCGTTCTCTGCGAAACAACAACGTGATATGAGCAAGTTCTGCGTAGTCTGGGGAACGCGAACGACGACGGCTTATATGTTTTTCGTATTTCCATTTGGAATTGAACGCTGTCATTACATATTTTACCTGAGCAAGTTTATTTTCCATTTTCTGTCAGTTAAACAAACACATCGACACAAAAAGAACAAAGTTTTATTGGAATGGGGTAATTGAGTGCCATTCGACTGCCTCCTGCAACTCATAGAATGACTACATCAAGCCATCCGTGGGCTTAAAATAATGAATTGCAGAGTCGGGGCTACTCCCTTATATGGGCCATATAGGTATGTCCGGTCTTTAAGGGTAGGGTTTTCAACCGCTTTGGTCATAAATAGGGTATCGATTTTGGCCACTTTGGTCTTAAATAGGTTTTGGTTTTAGCACTCTAGTCTTGAATTGGGTATACTTCTTAGAAGAAGCTACTTTTTCATTACTATCAATAAGACCATCAACAAAAGCCCTTCATAACTTATGTTTACGGCAACTGTGCCAGCCGCATAGGTCATAAATATAGGGTATCAAATTTTTGGTCAGGTCATAAATAGGGTAGCAAAAATCGCAGATTTTGATCATATATAGGGTAAGGGTTTTGGGAAGTGGGCAGCACACCCCCACCCATCTTTTCTGTGAGTACCTCCTCCCCCACCCCCCTGCCAGGATTGCAGTAATATGAGGTAAGGACGTAAGACTGGCTTCCACTGTAATACAATGGAAGCCCGTCTTACGTCCTTACCTCGTTAAATACGGCCACTTTATTCTGGCCCGAATAAAAACTCAGTCAGTCATTCATTTTGTTACTTAAAGAACCCCTTTAATTCGGCCACTCCGTAAATACGGCCGGAGTTTTGTGGTCCGTTGGTGACGGATTAACGGGGTTCTGCGCGCGTGACGCGGGATACACCGTGTGATTTCCGTCTAGCATCGCGTGATGCCTGCATGTCAAACTACGGCGCTTTCCACATTCGCATCAATTTGGGCCCCGTCCATAGAACGGCGGAGGAATTTGAAAACGGAGGTTTCACTCTGAAAACGCATCAAATGTTTTCCGTCCTCAACTAAGCCTGAAAAATTTCAAAACGCAATAATCACCGGTCATTTTGGATTTGTTTTACCGCGAGGAAACATCGGTCAGGGAAATCACGTGATTACATAACCAGGAGCCGTAATCGGGGACGGAAACCGTAAGCGCGCGCTATTTCTAGTTTTGGGGCTGTCCCTATGATATGGGACAATTTTTCTATTTTTAGAACAAATTGCGTCATCATGTGCGGTACACGCGCGTACACGCTGCGAGGATTTTTGCGGATGTAGCGCGGGGGATTGGCTTTCGAAATTTCCGAAATGTTTGATGCTTTTGGCCCACAACTCAATACGTTCATGTCTGTTGGAATTTTACTTCAGAATTTTCGTCGTAAGCTGCCCCAGTTTGAGTGAAGTAAGACAGTGTCACTGACCATGTTATGTTCCGCTGCTTCTTTTACAAGAGCTCCGCATTTAATACTCCACCCTAAGTTTCACATATGTTGAAGATTAACAGCTTTTCCATACCTCAGCAAGAAAACTAGTTGGATATTATTATTTTTGGATATAGCAGCGTTTCAGGACTACAAAGTTTCCCTCCTCTTGCCACATGCTTGCGAGGATTTCGCCAGAGTCTATCGCGACCGAAAAGTAGAAAAAAAATAATTGCAAGTTTCGCCTGAATTGTAAGCAACGCTTGATGTTTTATTAAGGCTCAATAAGTGCCAATGAAGTTTATGTCTGTAGATGCTGCTGAGGTTTGTTTGTGTAAAAATTCAATAAGTTGTCTGTCGTTTGTCGATGAATAAGAGCGCCAGCCGATGTGTGTTTTGTACAGTCAGTAAAACATGACAAATTGGACTCCCGCACTTTCGCGTGAAAACGTACATCGAACTCAGATAATATCTCTAGTTTTTAAATATGTTTAAGGTTGATAAATGTTTGAGAACATATTAAAAGCTTAGCTCAAAATATGTGAATACAGCAGAAATAATCGGCAAAGTTACGATGACGCTTTTTGTAATCAACTCGAACAATGATTTCGATTTTGTTGGTTGAGTTATCACAACTCCTTGTCTATTTTATTTTCGCAGTGTAAAATTTCACTATGTTAAAGAAACTCAGATGATGTTAGCAGAGGATTTCGCTGCACCAATGTTGCAACTCATTCATAGACAATTAGCATGCGCACATGACTTTCACCCCTCTGTACATGACTCGCAAACAGGGAACCTAAGCTAAGTACAACGGTAACAGCAACGAGAACGTCACATCAAAGGCTTAATGAGTAAAACAGTGGCAGTGAACGTTGTAAATCTTTGTACATCTACATTTCGTAACCATCCTGTGCAAAACAACGTCTCTGTATTTCGCAAAACGCGAACAACGGCGGGCAATTTTTCGTATTTTCATTTGGAATTGAACGATGGCATTACATATTAAGCTAGAGTTAGTTCTGAGGTGGACAGACGTACTGAACAGGTCTAGGCATCTG
Organism: Orbicella faveolata; assembly: GCF_042242905.1. NCBI lineage: Eukaryota > Metazoa > Cnidaria > Anthozoa > Scleractinia > Merulinidae > Orbicella > Orbicella faveolata. Next base: position 8,967,543 of record NW_028301552.1, on the reverse strand, counting down.
CGAAATTCGACGGGAAAATGTAAATTCATGTTTTTTTCTCCTAGGTGTCGTCTTTGACGTTGCCGTTGTCGTTGCTTAATGCATTCCCACATAGTCTTTTATATTACTTTTGAAATAAAGAAATGGTTAACAAATATTTTATTTACTTAATTAAACATTCATTGAGCGAAATTTATGAAACCTACCTGCGAACTTTTGTTTACAATACGAACGAATCGAACTGTTGTAGGGTACAAGCATAATTACGTCACGCCATCCGCGGGCTTAAAATAATGAATTGCAGTATACAGTGGAAGCCCGTCTTACGTCCTTACCACGTTAAATACGGCCACTTTTTTCTGGCCCGAATAAAAACTCAGTCAGTCATTCATTTTGTTACTTAAAGAACCCCTTTAATTCGGCCACTCCGTAAATACGGCCGGAGTTTTGTGGCCCGTTGGTGACGGATTAACGGGGTTTTGCACGCGTGACGCGGGATACATCGCGTGACTTCCGTCAGGTATCCCTGCGAATGTCAAACTTCGGCACTTTCCACGTTCACATCAATTTGGGCCCCGTCCATAGTACGGCGAAGGAATTTGAAAACGGAGGTTTCACTCTGAAAACGCATCAAATGTTTTCCGTCCACAACTAAGCCTGAAAAATTTCAAAACGCAATAATCACCGGTCATTTTGGATTTGTTTTACCGCGAGGAAACATCAGTCAGGGAAATCACATGATTATCATAACGCCATCGTTTTGAAAAGCTTCGTTTTCAAAATATTTTTTGTCCACACGTAAAAAAAAAAGCCGGCGTGTTCAAATTCCTCCGGTTTGAAGAGCGCTTTCGAAAAGCTCCGTTTTCATGACGGATCAGAGTGGACGGTAGGCCTAACCTTAGAAATAAAGCTACGTTTTCAAATTTCTCCGGCGTAGTGTGGACCGGCTAATCACTCACCTGAATAATATGGTTAAAGGAATCCCGAAGTTCCCGAGAATGGCCTGGAGATACGGCGGAGTTCTGGATCCCTTGCTCGCAAAGACAATCATCGCTCCGTTTAATGAATCACAGAGGCCGACTAGAAACAGCTGTAAGTGAGGAAAGCGCTTCTCCGTTTCACCGATATCTTGAGGCGAAAAGATTCGAATGAAAAGTGTCCCCAGTCCAAATATTACAACAAACGACAGACTTGCAAAGGAAAACACGAAATAACTGTCCACCGATCTCCCTGAAAGATTTTCATTTTCATTTGTAGAGTCGATCCACAGAGGCAACGAGACGGTTTGACCAACTGTTCCAACTACCGCGAAAAAAGAGAAAAACAAGTTTGCACAGAACAGAGGCATTTCCACACATCCTATTTTCGCCGTTTTCCGCGGTTTTTCATGAAGAGATGCTGGCCGCGAGGAAGTTGGGAGATCGGAGGCCACTCTTTGTGCATTTGGCTTGGAGACAGTGCTATTGGAAGAATCCATCCGTGGCAGGTTGCTGTAAATCCGGTGGCACTGAAAAATCAACTCACAGCGAAGTATTCTGTTTTTCTTTTTTTCTTCAGTGCCTCAGTTGCATCGCAAGATCAGTTCACGCACACGTTTTAACGAGCGCTTGCGCTCCTAGGTGTCGCGTGGTTAAATAAAGTATTGTATTGTATATCGTATTGTAGTTACTTATTTTGAGAAGATTTATTTGTGTCATACGAATCACATGACATGTAGGAACTGAATTTCAGACATCGCTGCACCAATGTTTCAACTCATTCAAAGGCAATCGGCATGCTAAAAATAACTATGGTGTGCACATGACTGTCACCACTCTGCACATGACACGCAAACAGTTAACTTAAGGACGTTCGCGCGAAAATTTGCCAACATCGATTTTTTTCTGAGACTTTTACCACTGTAAGATGATGAGTTAGCTTATGTCAGAGAGGTAAAAAAATGGGTGATCACCGACTTCGTTCTGGAAAGAACATCGGGCTTCGTTAGCGAATAAGGCCACAGTGTCTGTAAGCCCAAAAATATTGCAATTAGATCTTTGAAGTGAAATTTTCTCTGCCAAATATTGTTTCAGTGGACTTATCAAGTGAATTTAGTCAACTGGTGAGGCTCCTTAAAGAACAAGTTCACAGTTAGCGACCATAGTTTACGGGCCTTGCAGCCGCAAGATGGCAGGATTCGATGTCCCGTGGACAGAAATCTTGAAATTTTTTTAACTTCCCACATTGATTTTTTTTCATTTTTGGACAATGGAGATAATTGTAAATAAGATCTGTTTCTGGAAAGAAACGTAGGGGTCACCAAACGTCCAAGATCGTTAAATCCAGGCAAAGCCATAGCAATGGCCATCTGTCCTATCATTTTGTTACTTAGCGCGCTCTCATGCATGATATGGCATGTGAATTTGCGTGCGCAGTAAGGACGCGCAGAAACAATTAGTGCGAACGTCCTTAAGCTAAGCACGACGGTAAAGAAATAAAGAAATGGTTAACAAGTATTTTCTTCAGTTAATTAAGCATTCATCGGGCGAAATTTATTAAACCTGACTGCGAACTATTCTTTGTAACACGAACGAATTGACCTGTTATAGGGTACAAGCTTAATGAGGTGACTGGCTTAGCACTATGCCATCACTCACAGAGGACGAGTCTACGGTTCATGTATGTCATGTGCTTTTATCACCTTTGTACCTTCAAGGTGCTGCTAAAACTGCACCATTTTCAAGTCAAATTTATTTGGTTTTCGGGTTTACTGTTTGGTGAAATCATATTTAATGGAGGGGAATGCTTATGAAACCCGACAAAGTTCTTTGTTGTATGTTTTTATTCGCTGTTTTGGCCTTGACCGTGCATAAAACACAATAGTTGTTTTCTACTGACTGAAGAACCAACCAATAAAAACGTTTCGGTTACATAATTCATGCAAAAGATTGTGCACAGTCGTGGACCTTCCAACATAAATCTTGGCGTCTTTTTTTCTTTTTTTTTTTTTTTTTGCTCCTTTGAAGTTTGCAGGGCTTAATAACCATTCCCCTCTATTAACTAGGGTGAAATTGAGTAAAACCATACGATACAAGTAAACAACTGCTACAAATGTAATCAAACTGTATTATTTCTATTTATTGGTCCATTTTTCAACGCACGCTGATTGATCAAAACGATCGGAAATAAAAATGGCGTTCTTTCGTAAAATTAAAAAGGAAAAACACTAAAATCCAGGTTGCAAAGCTTTCTAGCTGACATATCGCTAAATATCGCTGTGTTGCGCAGTAATGCAAGACAAGTTCTATAAATATATACTTCTGTGTAAACATAGCCATTTTAAAAACGATCTCCTTTTTAACTCTTTTTGGAGTGGAGGAGAAAGATGAAACTGTCCCTTAAAGAAAATGCTTTCTATTTTTCTTTCCAGAAAACACCGGGAGAAAGATAAAACCATTGGTTTATTTTGATTGTCTTGTGTAGTTTGGTTACGTCACCATTGCGTCAACTGCTCATGCTAGTCTTGTGTTTCTATCAGGTTACAAAACAATGGATTCTCTACCGAGTTATAAAAGTAAGGATTTTAGCGCAAGTTTTCTTACGAGATGTTTCCTAAATTGATGCAAGTCACTTGTTTCTTGCAATGGTTTCAAAGTAGCACACCATTTGCAGTATAAAATTATCGAAAGGTGTTCTTTTTTTATAAAATATTCATCACTTCTTAGTTCTACTGTCTCTTAAAAAAAGCACTTCCTAAGAAATAAATTAATTAGTTCTAATTATTCATGTTCAGCGAGAATTGCCATATTTGTGAGTACTTATTGCTGTCACAGTTGTCGATAGTCACGTGTTGTCCGCTCTTGACGTCTTTGCTGTCCAGGCAGAGTCCTGACTGTTTGTGACGCAGTGTGCGTTGAGGTGTGTGCTCCCACAACTGAGAAACAAATAGACACAAATAAGTCTGTAAACAGACTCTCCAGAGGATGGAGGGTTGGGGCGGGATGGAGGGTTGGGGCGGGATGGAGGGTTGGGGCGGGGGGGAGGGGGAGGTTGGGATTGGGGGTTTAAGAAACCCCTCCTATTCTATTCCTATATCCCCTCTCTCCGCTCTTTACCCTTCACGCTTCCCTTTCAGTATATCCACGATAACTAGGGGTAATGGCCCGGACCCTTCTATCCTACGACATTTTTTGTGACGCAACCTCGATCCCAGGCTCTCTATCCTCAACGACAAAGGAGGCAAAGGAGGGAAAACCTGGGATCGAGATTATTTGTGACGTACACGACAGTCGTAAATGAGTAGTAGGTTTGATTTACACGAAGCAATTCATGCAGTAGGCCTGTCGTAAGCTTATCACGTGCGACAACGTCGTACCATGTAAATCGACCCTTAGGAACACTTCCTTTTTTTAGTATGGTTACCGAATTTGTTATACCCAAAAAGTGCAAGTCACAACCCTTGCCATGCTTACATCCCTCCCTACCACTACACCGCCACATAATTACTCTCGCAGTGCTTCTCTCCACCCACGTGTAAAATGGCTACCGACGCGAATTGTAAGCAAGGGTACCCTGACAAAACATTGCAGGATAATTTGCGATAGCACTATTATTAACCATCTCTGTTCCTTATTGTCTTGCAGCTGTTTTGCTTATTAATAAACTGTGACATTCATTAAAATACGTTCTAATACTGAGGATGAAAATTAGCCTTGCATTTCCGTGGAATACTATGCTCAGAAACTTCGCTACCACAGGATAACCAACCTGTTTGTTGTCGTTGTCTCGACAGCCCTCTATAGCTACTGGCTTCCCAGGAGCGGAGTCTTTTAATGCCAAGCACATGTCACGATGGCGGACGAAGTTGGTTTTCGTTAGAGCCCATTCCTGGAGAAAAACATACGAACTGTTTGGAGAAGTAGACAACAGTCCAAACTTACATTATTAAAAACTGGATCATTGGATACTGTAATTCAAGAGTTTTCATTGGCTTAGCTAACATGGCATGAGACAGTAGACCAATTGTTGGGGAATTTCCAAAAAAAATTTCCTGCACTGCAAAAACTGCGGAAGGCACTGAGAGCC